>NW_024732554.1:0-217500 GCF_018991925.1 Homarus americanus
TATTAAATAGAGAGACAAGTAACTTAATTATCTCATAATCATAATTCGTTGCTTATATTTGTTCTGTTTTCGTCCAATTCCACAATATTTGGGCATTTCGTTTTTCTAATATTCTGTATCACAGGAGGGAGGGAGGGAAGTAAGGAGGGAGGGAGGGAGGGAGGGGAACGCGCTAGTCTTTCCCTGACCACTCCACCGTGTGTATTTTAATTACACCAAGAATGAAAAAAAACAGGCACATCCTTTGTTGACAGTTCGGCTTTCTTGGAACTTTATTTATTTGGCTGAATGATATCACGTTCTCCTGCCTTCCATTATCCTGCCACATCACCACACTCCACAGCCCTCACACCCCACAACCCTCACACTTTACAACCCTTACACCTCACAACCCTCACACCTGATAACCCTCACACCTCATAACCATCACCCCCTCACACCTCACAACCCTCTCTCACACCCCACACGAATGAACAATAAAATACGGGGGAATTTATGTAGAAAAATATTTATTACAACTGTAAGCATATGTACAAAAAATTACAAATATTTTGATATGTACACAGATATGTGATGAACATGAAAATGAACAAGTGATATGACACATGCAAGACCTCCCTACATACACTATATACATGGCAAGGCTATGCCGTCAGCAACAGCATGCACACACAGTAAAGTCTACGAAATGCATTACCTGCCACCATAGGCCGCAAGACCAATAGAATTTTAGTCATAAGTACTTCTCTATATATTTAACGACAAATTTCATCCCGCTATTTCCTTAACAAATATTTATTGTCTTTCTTTATTTTTTCCATCCAAGGTTAAATATTGTCAATATTTTCACAGTCTGATTATATTAAAGATTAAAACCAAATGTTGTGCAAGTCTATTCCATCGAAAAAAGAATATGCACACAACTCCACGTAGGAATAAATTTAGAAGATAGAATGTACTGTTGGTATAATTTCTTCCCTTTTGAGAACACCATTAATGGCTACACAATACAACATTATCTGTCTATTCATCATCCTATAAATACTGTGTTTACCTCAAAATATCATACAGAAGACTTTTTCCCTAAAACCCAAAGTCGGAGATCAGCTGATGTAAGAGTTCTCTATCTCCAGCCAAACTCACTCTCTCTACACACGGTCAGATCATCTAAGTAAACAATCTGTACACACCAACGCTCTGATGGGCTAATGGTAACAATCAGGAAGACTGGGGGATGGGGATTGAGGATTGATTGTTAGCACATGGATGAGACGCACATCAATCCATTCAGAACGCAAGAGTTTCTGGAGGAATAAAAATAAGCTTAGAAAATTCGGAGATGGATATTCTAGTCTCTTTAAAAAATATTATCCAGAGGTTTTATATATATATTTATATATATAAGTGTTACTGGCGATAAATCACATCCAAAAAGAGGAAGAAAAATTACACTGAGGTACTATATGTATGTATGTATGTATATATATATTTATATATATTTATATGTAATAAAAATGTGTTATATCAGTCATGCCGAAAATCTTTCCAGGAAATCGAGTGTTTTTTGTTTTTTTAGGAATCAAGATACAAACATCTTATGAATCATCTGTTTTAAAGATATGTTAAGACTTTCTTTGGTCAACTTTCAGTGTTTTAGTCGTCTTGAAACGCTACTACGCCAGCAGCTGTTCTACGTATCTGTATGATAACCACAGATATACGCACACACACACACACACGCACACACACACACACACCAAGCATATCAAAATATAACGCTGAAGCACGCCGTCGTGTATGGTGAGTTCCCTATATAGACATTATGTTAAAACCGCTAAAAGTCAGCCACAGGCTTTACCTAACCCGGCCCGCGCGACACCGAGCTGTAAGACACCAGAATAAGATTATATTTCATACAGACTATAATAGTTTACTCGCGTCCCTCGGCTGAAGGAACTGTTTACAAAAATGGCAACAACAACAACAACAACAACACGCAGGAGTGACGCACCGCACAGGGAAGCAACAGCTCACGGACTCATTTATACCCTCAGAGAAAATCCTCTTATTCTCTCTTTTTTGGACTGTTTTACTTACGATTTTATGTGTTACTCTTTTGAAGGAATTAATGGAAAAAAATGGACATCTTAGCAGGCATCTTCTGCTTCTCTTACATTTTTCTTCCGACATGATAAACGTAATGACCTCATTTTGTTTTACATAGAAAATATGACGAGTAAAATTTAACTTTGATGATTACCTTTCATATCCCTGAGCCTTTATTAACATTCTATAATATAATAAAAATGTAAACAGTTTTCAGGGTAACGAACAACAGGTTTTTCTTCATTATAGTTGGCTACACTGCAGCCCACGACACGCACAACCTTCGCTCTTATTCTCTATATACACTAAGCTGATCCCACTCACTTGAATACTAAAAAGGGGTCGTATAAAACACATTCCTATGGTACTTCAGTCCCCAATGTAATCACGTATTGGAAATGTATTGGCTTTACAATTATCATCCTTATTCTCGTAGCTTACAAGGACTACTCTTGTATTTCCTGGCTCTCTTTTTCTCCCAACCAGAGTCTCCAAGACTGTCAACTCCACCAACTCGTAATCTCTCTTAATAGTTTTATTTTCCTATACTATCTCTCCACGTGTAGCCAAGCACGAGAGACGCATAGTCCAATAATACTGGGCGTGAAAGGGAAATGGTTGACAGAATATAAGATGAACCACCACAAACACTAGAGCTATATCGTAACAGATGCACGAGAAGGAGGATTTACACTACCTGAATTAAAAAATATTTTCAACATCATCATTATGATATAAAGTAAGATTTCTGGGCCACATATAATGTTTTTTTTTTATACATGAAAAATATCACTTTAGGATTTGACGAGTTTCTTCTGTCAAGTTTAACGACTGTATAAAGTTTGTGGAGAAAAGAGAACAGCAGTTTTCATAAACTCTAGAAAACCTTTTACATTTTGTTACATCAACTTAATCTTACGACTATTGCACCACGGTAGGAACACGCCTCTGATGTTGATCTTGCAGGGGAAGGCTCGCAGAGGTGTGTGTGGTGTGTGTCGCCTTGCAGCGCCACCCACCACCACCCACCTGTGATAACGTGGTGTAGATGCTGCTTTTTACTTGACATATACATAAAAAAAAACATGACTACACAGCTTGCAGATACAATGCTTCATCTGTTTTTTTAACCTCATATATACAACACATAAGGACGTTATCAACACATTAGCTCTATGTTTTAAGCTTCCACACTGCATGTCTTTTATGTAGGGTTTCCATCAGAGGTTTACGCTATCAATAATTATAACAATACGTAGGGCGGTGCTGGGTCGCCGAGGATCAGACGTGTGTGGCCAGAGCACCTTGCATGACTTGGGTCCTGGGCGGCACGATATACTGACTGGGGTCGACAGGTATCCCTAGTCTGGGGATGGTGGAGGTGGCGTTACCCGCTACCGACCCGTTCCCTCTGGAGTTGACGTGTAGTGACAGCGGCAGTGACCCAGACGAGGTCTTGAAGTTGTGATTGGCGAAGCCGTTGTTGTAGCCAGGAGAGAAGCCATGCACTCCGTCAGGGGCATCGTGTCCCCCGTCGTAGTCCCCGTAGCCAGGATAGAGGGAGTGCTGGCTGGAGGTGACGATGCCCGGGGGCGTATGTGTGTAACTCCCCACGCCTCCCGCGCTGCTGACATTTCCACCCATGACGTAACCCCCCGAGGGAGAAGAAGGCTGTTGTTGTTGTTGCTGTTGTTGTTGTTGTTGCTGCTGTTGTTGTTGTTGTTGGCCCGTGGCCACTGTCGAGTGATCAGCGTAGTTGCCATAAGACAGCCCGCCTCCGTTACTGGTGAGGTGACCATTCTGTGGGAGGAGAACTGACTGTATTACCAACATTCAGTTAGGAATATTACCACACATATATCCAGACAAATCCATTCATGGATGTAAAAGACTACTTAAAATACACTTTAATTATATCTATATTGCGATAATCTCAAAGACATCCACGTTAACCAACACTAACAGAAAATCACAACTAATTCTAGTATTTTTCCCACGAGCAACAGAAACTCGAGACTCAAACAGGAACTACTTACAATTTTAAGAGGGATGCCGGTGAAGGTTTCTGGGTACAGGTAGGAGTTGGTGGAGGCCATGTAGGTGGGGGTAGCCGGGTGCTCCCCCTCCTTCTCCCCCCATCCCTCCAGCTCGCCCTCCTTGTTACTCATGGAGGAGCCAGTCCTCTGGTCCAGTTCAACCTGTTGGTGGTGAGGACGGTCGTTAAAACTCCATTCAATAATTCTCTGTCATTATCGACTAAGATTAAGATTTATTTATTTCGTTATGTCGTGTAGCCTCAGTCCAGGACCCTCCCCTGACGCATCAACAGTTCTGTATTCTGTTAGACTCATCATTCGTGTGTATACCGTCCATATGGCAACACTAAGATGACCTGTTTGTTTTATTCTCCTGCTTAACATCGTCTCTCCAATAAATCTGTGTAAAAAATGTCTATATCGCTGCTGTACATCCACATATATTCCTTTAGATGTCATCTTATCTATCAAATAACACTCTTGACACTCAGACATAAACACTGGTATACACTCAGGCCACCGTGCACACAACACTCAGTCACACAGCCCTACACTGAGAGCCTCAACAGTCACCCACCTTGAGGTCAGACTCGTTAGCTGTGGAGTTTTGGTCATTCATCTGCAAGGCGACCGTCTTTTCCGGTAACCCTCCCGTCTTGGCGTCTGTAAGGAAGTGTCACAATATGATCACACTCTCTTCATTCATTATACGGACTTATTGACTAACAAACACACATTTATTACCAGCAAATGCAAGGTAAGAATTAATTATCCAGTGTCCTTTTTATTCAAGAACCCTAAATAATTACTACTGTATATTTTAGGATGTGCAATGAACTGCATTTAAGAATCAATAGGAAAAAGTCTGATTTTTTTGGTTCCTGTTTATAGCACGTTCTAAAATATAGTAATCAAGGCTGAATTGGTTCGTTCTGACTGATTAAAATGTTACTATGGATTTCATTGTCTTCATTGGCTAAATCACTATAATTATTAATTTTTTTTTAATGAAGTGAAGTGCAGGTATAGTGGCGTGATCTCACAGTTTATCGAGCCTAAACACAGGAGAGATGAGGAAATATTAGTGTGTTGAAGAGCTGCTGTGTCGTGTTGTTAACTATTGGTGTTGTTATAAAGTGATGCAAGTCAGAGCTGGAATGTGTAAACAACCCGGGAAGCAATAGACCTGGAGATGGTTGTTTTGATCACTTAATTACATATAGTACATGGAAGGCTGCACCTGCTTACTGCCTAACATAACGTAACGTAACCTAACGTAACCTAACCTAACCTATAACCCAACCATAACTAAACTCACATTGATCGCTGACTACCAAGTCCGTTCTAAATACAAACACATTTCTTTATAACTTAATGGAAAGCGAATTACTGTGTATGAATCTATGTATTCATGAATTGAAATAAATTACTAATTACTTAATGGAGAGTTAATTAGTATGTCTGAATCCCAAACTCGACGTCGTAAATTAATAATGAGAAGAGCATCAACGTAAAGTGAGGTAATATCTGTTAACCAGCCATCATCTACTAACTCACTATTATTACATCAGATAAACGGTCAGGCACACCAAACACTCAGGTTTGTATTTTTGGTAAAGTCTTATTTTTGGAATACATATTGATTTTTCATATTTCGTTATAATATATGAATTCATTGAACAACGTTCACTAGCTACTAAGCTATCACATACAAAATATCCCATAACATGACAGATACTATCAGATGTCGAGGGAATTTTGGCAGCAACTGTACAGTCAACAAAAATGTTTTCTGCTCGCCTGGGTCTGTCGGTCTTCTCAACGATCACTCACTGAGGCCATGTTCATTTGGTAAGGTTGGTACGTCAGATTTTGTAACCTATACGATGTATTCTGTAAATCACGTATAGTTAATACAGAGTAATTAGCAAGAATACATTATAAAACCCGTACGAACACCATGTTGTTCAGAATGCTTGGTCCGGTGTGTCATATTGCATAACATCATAAAGGTGCAGGAATTTTGGTGTTGTTCACTGTACATGTATGAACATTACGATTCATGGATCATAATAAATTAGTCACCAAAAATAATTCTTCAACAAAAAAATAATTACATGAAACTATTTAATTCGTACAATATTTAGACAATAATTTGACCCCATTAAGAACGAAACATGATTTAGGAGACAGAGAAGTAGTGATAACCAGACATAATTAACGCTTACGACACGACGAGAATAGTACTTCATATATGTGTCAGCAGTAAAAGAAAATTAGAAACCACTCCCTCAAAGACTCGCCTGAAAATATAATCACACACGTGTAATTTACTCCAAACTATGAGTGACGACCAGGTAAGACGGGCGGGAGGGGCGCCTGACGTGTGTGTGTCTGACTGTTTCCCTGTAGAGGTTTGTGAGTATTACCAGTGTGAAATAGAGGAAATATATATATATATATATATTGCATAGTCATATAGATAGATAAAATATTAGATAAATAAACATTCCTAAAGATAGAACTGTGCATAAACATCTGAACAGATAGACGGATAAATTACTAATTTATTGTCAGGTGTTGGTAAGACAAGAACATATTATTCACTGGTATTTAGCGGAGACAAACATATTTACGTGGCCACGGTAAATAAATTTGACCTAGAGAGGAGCAGGTCAAGAATTTATATTTCACAGACCACCATAAGTGTAAGAACGAAAAAAAGATACAAAATTAACGATTTAGGTAATTACTGAGAGAGAGAGAGAGAGAGAGAGAGAGATTTTAGGGGCCGTGGGGATTCAGCACAGTTCTCCACTGCAAAGCTAGGCACCCAATCACAGTTGGGCGGACTGGGGGTGCCCTGGGTACGACAGAAAGAAAGTCCATTATCCACTCAACAACCTAACTACTTATTACTGTACATTTTTGTGTTATTTAATGTTACTTTTCTCGATTTTCTGTGTTTATTTAATGTGTATCTTTAATGTTTATTTAATGAGTCTTCTATGTTTAATGTTTATTTTTATAGTTTAATGTGTATAGTTAATGTTTATATTCAGTCCCATGTGTATATTTAATGTACATATGCTGGGCCTTATGTGTTTAGTCCCAACATGACCTGAGATGGTATACGGGGGTCAGCTCAGTGCCTTACCTTTCTGCTTGGCAGCCGTCCTCTTGGCACACATGATCACAGCGAGTGCCACCACCAAAACGAACACGATGCCTCCTATTACCCCACAGGATCACAGCAGCGTCTCTGTAGGCAGGAAACAGTTTCGGTTAGATTGGTTCTTGATCTATACTGAGGTGTCTAGTCAGCTGTGTTCTTGTCCTCAAATGGCCTTAATCTAACCTAAACTAACTTAAACTAACCTCACCTAACCTAAATTAACTTAATCTTACCTCACCTAACCTAAAATAATTTAACATAACCCAAAGTAAATTAACCTAACCTAACCTAACCTACACTAAACCTAATCTAAACTTAATTATCTCTGTTACGTCATCCATCAGAACTTAACGCAGGTAATTCACTCTGTTAATATTATCCAAGAAGAGATAAAATGATCTTCACGTATCCAGAGGCGAGTGTTGAGAGACGAGAGACTCTGGATCAGGTTTACACACTGTCGACTCCACAAGCTCAACCCCAAATTGCATTACGAGGAGAGACAAGAAACACAACCCGTAACTATATTGACGGTCCACACGACATAAAGGTGTCAAGTTCTCAGAGATTTAATTTAATGTATTAGACAGTATTCTGTAAACAGTTTTCACCTGTGCGTGCCGAGATTCGAGCCCAGGTCACCAGGGTTAGGAGTCAGGCAGCAATTATTTAGTTGCTTTACCTATGTACATTACACAGACAGTATATATGTTAATCATCTTTAATACTATCAACAGGGGATCTGGTGGTAGAGCGGTACCGTTCTTGCCTCGCAAGCAAGATGTCACGGGTTCGATTCCCGGGCAGGCGGAAGTTGTTTGGACACTCTTCCTAGTCCCCTTGGTCCCTGTTCCCTAGCAGCACAGTAGGTACCTGCTGTAAATCGGAAGTTGCGAATTCGTATTCAGGGACAAGTTGTTGGAGCTTCCAATAACTTGCTTAGACATATACCATTGACTCTTCAGGCTTCTACGCCCTTAACTCACGAGACATAAGGCAAGCATGAACTTAGCATGCTTCCCTGTTGGGCGCTGTAAACGCTTCTGCGCTTCACCTTACACAAGGATGGGGGTGCCCAATAAATGAAAAAAAAATACTGTCAACACTATGGTATCTAGTGACTCATAGTTTTGTAATATTATGTCGTTTCCCTTATTTGAAGGACACTAATAGAGTATTTCTTCATTTTAACTAAATATTGTAAAAAATATATTTGCTGAAACAATCATTGCCCCAAAAAGTAAACAAAAATCTTCTCTCTAATATAATCTTTTCTTCCTCGAAAGAAAATAAATAAAAGAAGAATAAATGAACCATGAACAACAACAAAAAACAACAAACAAGAAGCACGAAGATAATATACACTTACTTTTCTTATTGAGAATAACTTCGAAGACATCAGAGCCAAAGGCGTTCTGAACCGAGCAGTTGTAAGCACCGAAATCCTTCAGCTGCGCGTTACGTATGACCAGGGTGTGCAGGCGCCCTGTGTTGTCACGTCCTCAGAGACCTCGTAACGCCCTGCCTCTGTGGGGGAGAGACGGAGGAATGAGACGGTCTGTTTATATGAGACAGAAGGAATGAGACTGTCTGTTTGTGAGAGACGGGAGGAATGAAGCAGTTTCGGGTGAGACAGTGAGAACGAGAGTGTCAGAAACGTGTCTTTGAGACTGGAGGAAATGAGACCGTTTTCCTCTCTATATTGCTGTCACTTTCCCGGACACGAAGGATTAGTCAATGTCCGGAGGTAAACATGATGCAGAGTGGTAGAGGCAGAGTGCGTTAGGAGTGTCGCTACTAAGTGAGGTGGAGGTAAAAAGTGTAGTAAAATATGTGTGGTAGGCGTCACTGTAGAGAACGTAAGAGTGTGTTTAAGAGGCGTCACTGTAGAGAACGTAAGAGTGTGTTTAAGAGGCGTCACTGTAAAGAACGTAAGAGTGTGTTTAAGAGGCGTCACTGTAGAGAACGTAAGAGTGTGTTAAAGAGGCGTCACTGTAAAGAACGTAAGAGTGTGTTTAAGAGGCGTCACTGTAGAGAACGTAAGAGTGTTTAAAAGGCGTCACTGAGAGAACGAAGAGTGTTAAAGAGGCGTCACTGTAAAGAACGTAAGAGTGTGTTTAAGAGGCGTCATCAGAGAACGTAAGAGTGTGTTTAAGAGGCGTCACTGTAGAGAACGTAAGAGTGTGTTAAAGAGGCGTCACTGTA
The DNA here is from genome assembly GCF_018991925.1 of Homarus americanus. Lineage (NCBI taxonomy): Eukaryota > Metazoa > Arthropoda > Malacostraca > Decapoda > Nephropidae > Homarus > Homarus americanus. The sequence goes on from NW_024732554.1 coordinate 9,523, forward strand.
AAGAACGTAAGAGTGTGTTAAAGAGACATCCTTTAGAGAACGCAGGTGTTAAAGAGGCACTGTAGAGAACGTGAGTATGTTAAATAGACATCCTTTAGAGAACGTAAGAGTGTGTTAAAGAGACATCAACTACAGTGTAAGATTAAGAAGCATAAGAAGTGCAACATCACTAGCGTCAGGTACACTCACCCAGGTCGACCTCAGCTCCGTTGTGTGTCCAGGTGACGGTGACGGAACGGGCGGAGGCGGCGGTGATAAGACACTCCACCAACACCGTGTCTCCCTGCTTCCCCACTGTATTCTCTCTGAGCGTACCTGCGGCGGACCCTGTGAAAGGCAGCGACAAGAACGACACCAGCTGTTAGTTTGTGGTAGGTCTGACAGTCAACAGTCAGTAATACTCAACAATAAATACCAAATTATTACGCCATCATCCTTGAGTAATTAAACTATTAACTTAAAGGGGTTAAACTACTACACTGTTAAATTATATCATCATTCAGCAACAGGAGTCGATCAATACTGTCGACTTGTACTGATACTAGACAGTTCACCAAGGAAGGAAATACTTATACTTTAGTTTACCAATATCTAAGCTAAACAAAAGTTATAAAACTACATTCTTGTACTGCTGTCACTAATTACCTACTTGTCTACTTATAACATAACACAAAAGGTGCCGTGACTCTCTTTTAGTACTGACAGTGTACATTTTGATATTCTTAGGAGTAAATAACATAATTATCTCCCATTCATAATCAAATCCCAGCAGAGACACCAAGACATTACCTTTAGGAACACCCCGACGGTACCGGAGATTTCTGGGAAGCCTTCGACCTTGGCGATACAGAGGTAGGCGCCGACGTTGTTCTTAGTGACCTTGATATGTAGCTCTGAGCCTTTACCCACCACCGTCTGTGATTGCTGGTTGATCCACACGATGGTCGGGTCTGGCATGGAGTCCACTTGACATCTTAGGGTCACGTTCTCCCCCAGCTCGGCGTACTGGTCACTCGGCGGCACGCTGAATGATGGACCGTCTGTCATGACAAGAAAGAAAAAACTGGTTAGGTGTGTATGAGTGGGGCGAGATCGTGCACGAAACACGTCGACAAGTAATGATTTTGTGTGCTAAGGTTGTACACAGGCCGCACGTGATGATTCTATTGCACTGTTGTTGGGTGAAGTCTACATAAAACCGACTTTTAATATTCTTTGATTTGTTCCAAGTGTTTTTAAACAAATTTTGATTGCTTATGAGTCTACATAAAACAGATTCTGATTATCTATGGTTGTCCTAAGACTACATTTGCTTATTTTCTTGCCATGTACTTATACTTAATACAAAGATACAAATACCCCAGTATAAGAATTACAAAATCAAAACTGCAAGTGTTCCAAAATTGTCTTAAATATTCCTATAGTAGATAAGAGTTGTAGATGATCATATCTTCTCGCTGTGACGGTGACCCAGTTAGTACGACAGATTAGAAGAGTTACTGCGGGAAGGTGTTGTCGTGAGTGAGGAAAAATATGAAGGATTAATCAACACGGCGACGGAGAACAGGTAGGAATATTGTCTCTTCAGGTGAGTCACGGCTAATGATCATACCTCATGACAGACTCCATTAGTGGGCTTCTCAGGCGGAGTATATGAAAGAGAGAGAGAGAGAGAAAGAGAGAGAGAGAGAGAGAGAGAAATGGTACACGACACTGACTCACGTTGACCTAAACACACCTAATAAACTACTAAGTCAGGTTTCAGCTGTTATCATGCCGCGTGACTGTCGTCTAGTTTGTCAGTGTTGAGGGAGGGAGATAGGAGAGAGGGAGGTAGGTAGGAAGGAGGAAGCAGGTGGAAGTGAAAACTGAGGACGAAGGAGGAAGAGAAAACAAGAGGGAGAAGAGAAAGATGGAGTAGAGAAAAATAGGAAGGAAGAATGTGGAAAGGAAAAAGTGGGTGAGAGGAAAATGGAAGGGTGAGGCAAAGAGGATAAAGGAGGAAGAGACTGGAGGAAATTTGATGTAGATGGGAGTTAAAAAAAGGAGGGACTGGATGTGGAGGAAGGTTAGGACAGAGAGGGAAGTGGAGGAGGAGGAAAAGAAGGAGAAGGAAGTGGTAGTGGTAAAGAAGAAGGAAGAGGGATAGAAGGAGGGGGCGGTGATGGCGGAGGAGGTGATGCTAGTGGTAGATGAGGAGCAGGAGGAACAGGGGCGTGAGGAACAGGGGGGAGGAACAGAAAAAGGAGGAGCGGTGAGGCGGAGGAGGTGATGCTAGTGGTAGATGAGGAGCAGGAGGAACAGGGGCGTGAGGAACAGGGGGATGAGGAGAGGAAGACGAACAGGAGGAGGAGGAAGAGATAGGAGGGTAGACCTAGTTTTTGCCACGTGTCCATCAGGTATGCAGGACCAACGCTCATGCAAAGTTGAGTGAGTGTCCATTTAGTGCTTCCCCACCCTCCACACACACGCATATCCTCTGCCCCATTAACCCATTCCGGTCGTTTCTATCCTTTCTCACGCCTATTCTTCTCTCGTTAACTCCCAATTTGGTCTATCCCATTCCTCCTCGACACCTATCCTTCTCTTCCATCCTTGTGTTTTCTATCCATATCTTCCTCTATCATTGCTTCATTTATGTCTCTACTCTCATCCCCACACCCCTTCACCTCTACCTATTCCTCCCCAACCCTCCTCACCCTACCATCTCCCCAACACCTCCCTCACCCTTACCTATCTCTCCCCACCTCCTCACCACTACCTATCTCTCCCCATTCCCTCTCACCTCTACCTATCTCTTCTCCATATACCCTCATCTCTAACTATCTCTCCCCATATCCTCTCATCTCTAACTATCTCTCCCCCTATCCCCTCATCTCTAACTATCTCTCCATCCTCACCTCTAGCCATTCCTCCCCACACGCTCGCATACTCTCCCGCTGCAGCTCAGTAAAAACAGTCAACCACAAAAAAGGTCGGCCAGTCTTCATCAGCGTCACAAAGACACGACTAACTTGCAGGTTAATCTGGCGGAGGTACAGACAGCACGTCCCTCCTGGCGCGTTCTGGGGTGGGGGGTTTGTTTGGGGGGTTCTCCTTTTGTCTCTCCTCTGTCATTGTGAGAGAGATAGAGAGAGAGAGACCCAGCCTACTAGCCAGAGCCACGAGACGAGTTGTAAATCTGACGCACAAAATCTTGTAGGTTATTCACTCAGTGACACCACAACCTACCCACACCACCTCATAACACACTCAACCCTCCCATGTTATTACGCGAGTGTTTTTTGTTTTGATTTTGTTTTACCATTATATTTATATACGGCAGTTTGTAAGGTTGCATATTATTATTATTATTATTATTATTATTGATAGATCAAACTTTTTTCTTTACTCGGCCACGACAAAAATAATAGATAAAGGTCCTTATATACATGTTTATTTACCACCACAAACCCAGACTCAAAGTTCTCCTCAACTCAGCCAATATTGCCCAACTTTCTTCCTTTTATAATAAATCTGGGCTGCCTGTACACCCCCCAAAATTAGGTGAATAGTTCATGTGTGTCACAAGTTCGTTTACGGCCTCACAAAATTATCCAAACTTAGTGGGGTCGGCCAGACGTGCAAGACATCAACAGCCCCAAACTTTACCGGGGAATAACGAGAAGGAATTCCTAAGTTAGATACGGATTACAAACTACCCAAATTACCATCCATACAGCAGTATATCTTCCTAAATAATGGTCCACCACAAAACCTTCCCCACCACTCAGATAATTACAACGTAATGATATACTTTATCAACCAGCACGGGACGAGAACTTGTTATTCTTTATAATAAAACCAATAACTTCACCCAGAGTCATCGTACATCACTCACCTCGCCTGACACCCTACCATTGTTTATATTCTGTGTTGTTGATTTTGTTCGTGTGAGTTATGTATTATCGTGTTTTCCTCGCTTGGTCTTTTTATGTGTGTTAAGTGTGTGTGTGTGTGTGTGTGTGTGTGTGGTCGATTAAATGTATATTGTATTTTTAATTTCCAATGTTCGTCCACCTTCATAAATTCCTCCTTACATTCATATTATTCAGTTTTATGACGTACAGTATATATTTTTCTTGTTTCCATGAGTTTACATTCACACACACTGCAATAACAATATGACCTACACACTTACTGACATACTCATATCTCACCTATAAGACACTCTTACATTCACAAACAAGATTAACACACTCACAAACAAGACACTCGCACTTATGAACACACACACACACACACACACACACACACACACACACCTAAACTGTCACATTGTGGAGAGAAACCAGGCGTTGGTCTCAAGTTTTCATGAATAAAAAAAAAAATGCCACGAAGTTCTTGAGTTTATAAAAGCTATTTTAATAAAAGTTGTTGGAAATTAACATAAGCTGTTTAATAATAACAAACTATCTTCTAATACTATTATAAACTGTCTAAGGTTGCGAGGAACTAAGGTTAACATAAGCTGATTAACACAACCTGTCTTAAGATGACATAACTGTCCCAAGTTAAGAGCAAATCCTCACAGTTAACATAAGATATCTAAAGTTAACATAAACATGTACTATGTAATGGTAAAACGAACAGTCTAACATTAACAGGTACTGTCTATAGTTAAAACAGTGTAAAGTTAACAGGAACTGGCTAAAGTTAACAAGGTCTAAAATTAACACACACTGTTAACCCGAACTGTATATACGGTAGTTAACATAGACTTCCAAAATTAACCTAAGCATATAAACTGTCACATTGTGGAGTGGGGGGTATGAAGCTTTATCTTGGAGGTAATTAACATCGTGGGGAGCTGTGGAACCTGGGGGAGCTTTGGGGGAACCTGCTGGAGCCCGTGTTTAAGGGAACAACAAAAGTTAAATGAAGTCAACAAAAGTAGCTGATTTAAGAACTGACCTTCTGACTGACTTGAGAATATTAACGGATTATCATAAATTTGTACTGTTTTTTTTTTGGGGGACTTATGGGGGTATTTGACCTGTGTCTTGGGGGAATTTATAATGCATTTATTAGTTTATATAAATACCAAACATCAAATATGTAACGGGTCAGGGAGAAATGTAATCTTATGTTGACTGATATTTTCTGAATAAAAATGTAATGTAAAATAAGTCGTATTTAGTTGTTTTTTCACAATCTAAATAACACCTCGTTAAACACATTACTACCTACACCTCGTTAAACACATTACTACCAACACCTCGTTAAACACATTACTACCTACACCTCGTTAAACACATTACTACCAACACCTCGTTAAACACATTACTACCAATACCTCGTTAAACTCATTACTACTCACCTCGTTAAACACATTACTACCTACACCTCGTTAAACACATTACTACCTACACCTCGTTAAACACACTACCACTACTCCTCTTCCACCATTGCGACACTGCCTTTGGTTTGCTCGTTCCAGCATGACCTGCAACACTCGCCTGACCTGCAACACTCGCATGACCTGCAACACTCGCCTAACCTGCAACAATCGCATAACCTGCAACACTCATGACCTGCAACACTGCCTAACCTGCAACAATCGCATAACCTGCAACACTCTGGCCTGACCTGCAACATCTGACCTGCAACACTCGCATAACCTGCAACACTCTGCCTAACCTGCAACACTCGCATGACCTGCAACACTCATTGACCCAAATGCCACCACCAAAATTAAAGCCGATCACACAACTACTCAATGGCTGCCGGGAATTCAAGTTTCAAACACATACACACGAAAGACTGGTGAATACGACACGGCAGTCTATGGTACCGTGAGTGTTAGATTTGTTTACATGAGGAGAGAGAGAGAGAGAGAGAGAGAGAGAGAGAGAGAGTCAAAATGATAAGAACTACTACAGTTATTACCTCCTCCTCCTCCTCCTCCCTCCTCTACAATACCTCTGCTACATACTACTACTACTACTACTACTACTACTACTACTACTACTACACATTCACCACTAATCAATATTTCAACAGCAAACATCCACATTCAACTGATTTCTTAACCTGTCTCTCAGATATGATTAAGGCAGGACTCTGACCTTTAACCTTTTGATGTAAATTATATGACTCGGGTAGATCTCATTTAGTCATGTCTCGGTTTGTGTCGTATTATTATGCTGTGTTTTCTATTTTCAGGAATAAATTTTTACTCTTGGCTGTGTTATATTAAGTTATTCCATCCCTGCGGGTCGACATACTCACTATCTTGTTTAATATTTCGAACCTCCACAAGGATATAATTACGATACATTAAGTTATAACCTTACATTGTGTTCTTGTTCATTGCTGTATTTTTTTTAATAAGTGGACATGAAGCTAAGCAAACGTGTTTATGTCGCCAAATAAGTTGCTCATCGCGAAAAACTTGATTGTACAAGATAACTATGGGTCATGATAGGTCTGGGGGCAAGTTTGACCTTCGACCTTTGGTACAGAGAGAGTTAAGAGTTTAATATTCTAGTTCTGTGGTGTGGGTTGGGTGGCGATAAACCGTTCAAAGGGAAGTTCAGTGAAAATACTTCTGGTTAATTAATATTTTAGTGATACATAAACACCCCAAGAATATCTATCATATATTTCATAGATGGTTTAATACAAACTACTATCATTACCGGATTAATATGTAGTACTGAACAATGAGAAAACTAATCCTATATTCCTTTATATATTTCTTGCAACTCAACCAACTACCAATGACTGCGACCAAGATGAGGAACCAAGAATTATTGTATTTTTCACGAACCTCTCCCTCCGTCGCCTCACCCCTTTCTCATCCTCTCTTCACTTTTTCTCTCTCCTTTCCCTCCCTCTCCTCATCCCATCTCTCTCCTCCCATTCTTCTCACCCCTACCCCATCACCCCAACTTTATCTCTTCTCCTACCCTCCTCCTCCTCCTTTCACCCACTCCCCACCCTCCCTCCCACCTCTCCTCACCCCTCTCACCTCTCCCTCATCCCCCCTCTCTCCTCACCCCCTCCCTCTCACCCCCTCCCTCCTCACCCCTCTCTCTCTCTCACCCATCTCACCCTCTCCTCACCCCCTCTCTCTCTCTCTCTCCTCACACCCCCTCCCCACCCCCCCTCATCCCAATAGAGAAGAGCTCACCCACAATACCCAACACCAAACACTACCATCCATTACACACTCTCTGATGAAAGCAAAACAGGGAAGTGAAAATCACAGGTAACGACCCGAGGCGACTGACTGCTCACAACATAGAGGATCAGCCACGCCCACCCTCCCAAATTTCCGCGCTGCCAAGTAGGTGGTGTTGGAGGGTAGTCGGGAGTGTGTTGGGGGTGGTGGAGAGTGAAGTATTGAAAGGGGCTAAGGTGTTGGAGGAACGTTGGGGTGAAACCGAGGTATTAAGACACGTTGTAGACACGGCATCTTGATGAGCGCCTGTGTTTCTTAACTGCTTTAGTTAATGTAAGGTTAGCTTAGGTTAGGTTAGGTTAGTTGAGCAGCAGTATTCTATGATGTCGCTAATACTAATTATCTCTCTCTCTCTCTCTCTCTCTCTCTCTCTCTCTCTCTCTCTCTCCATCGTCATCTGTTTCCTCTGCTGTGTTTTTCTCCATCTTCGTGCTGGAATAGATTGTTTCACTTTCTTTTACTTCCTACTTTTATTCCTTCTCTTTTCTACCCTTTATCTCACTTTCGTTTTTCTTTACTCCGTCGTTCCACCCGTCTTTTTTTATTGTCATTTTGTTGTTGGTTTCATTCTCACTCTCTCCCTTCCTCCCCACTCCCCCCATTTCCGTCCATCACTCTCCCCTCCTCCCTCTTTCTTCCACTATCTCTTTCTTTCTCTATTCCTTATTTTCTTACATTTTGTGCGTTTTCTCTTACTGTATTTTGCCGAAATTCAGGGGTTAATTATACTAGTGAGAGAAAAAGGGAAGGAAAGGAAGGAAGGGAGTGGAGGGAGGGTGAGAGTGGGGAGGGGGAGGAGAGAAGGTGAAAGGTAAGAAGTGAGGAGGAAGGAGGTGAGTGGGGAGAAATGAGAGAGAGGAGAGAGGTAGGTGAGAGGAGAGGGGGAGGAAGAGGAGAGGATGATCGCAGTGTTTGTGTGTCTGTGATCAGGAAGTCATTAAGTGAATATTCATAGTTGTGTTGTTACCTTCTCTTAATTAGGTATGACGATGGTATTTATGTCTGTCTGTCTGTCTGTCTGTCTGTCTGTCTGTCTGTCTGTCTGTTTGTCTGTATGTCTGTCTGTCTGTTTGTCTGTTTGTCTGTCTGTCTGTAGTCAGCTTTGACGTTTTAATCTTTTGTTATTACCATGAATCCTCATTTTAACCGATTATATAGAGATGCAAGTCCGGTATATGGAGGGTCTGTTAGAAATGAAACCTCCATCTAACGGATTATATAAAGAGAGAAGTCCGTTATATGGAGGGTCTGTTAGAAGTGAAACCTCCATCTAACGGATTATATACAGAGAGAAGTCCGTTATATGGAGGGTCTGTTAGAAGTGAATCCTCCATATAACGGATTATATAATTAGAGAAGTCCGCTATATGGAGGTTTCAGTGTCGTATTATCTTTCCAATTGATCTTGTGTGTGTGTGCTCCCGAGGTAAACTACTTTCCAGGTTTACACTGAAGGTTTAAACCAAAGGCCTTTAACGATAACCATGACTATTGTAGAGACCAGATGATTCTGTGTTTGGAGCTGAGGTTTAGTCGTGATTTGGATGAGTCGTTCATGTGTCCAGACCAGCTGACTAACCAAAATATTTACCTTCGTGTCAGAGTCTAACTTGACACTAAAATATATGAGTAGGATTTAACTAAAACCCCAATGGAAACTTTACGTGCTATTAAAGCCAGGAAATTAAATAAAAAGTGATGTGTGGGAAGAAGGAAGAAGAGCTAATTGGTTAGTTGGTATGACATCATCTGTTATGGTTGTCTGTCATTTGTTTTCATCCCATTGACTATTCGGAGAAAAAAATGTAAACAGGAAATTGAATCATTTTCATAACTCAGCTATGTATAACTCATTTTAAGTCGTTTGTCATTTATGTATATGTCATCCAATACCTATTTTCCTATTTAATCATTTATATCCGGTCTGTGCTTCTCTTAAATGACGAGGTCCCATGATGTGAATCAGCCAATCAAATCGGTGCTCAGCGATGACATCCTACAAAACCAGCTAATGAGATCTTATCATGCGATGACATCAGGCAAATCGGCCAATCAGAGCGTATTGGTAATGAGTTTATAGAGATCAACTGTCTACAGGTTGAAGGATATTTTTTTAAACCTTTTTTTTTGAGAAAATATTGACTTAAGATTATAAATTAATTACCTATCAATTACTTTCACCTTTTCATTAATATCACCATTTATCTTCTAATGTATATCTGTCTGTCAATCAAATTAGTTAGGTTAGGTTAGGTTGGGGCCCAATAGATCTGGGGCCCAATATAACTGGGGCCCAATAGACCTGAGGCCATTTGACCTACAACCTGACAAATGGATTTATTATGCTAAGGGCAGCAGAAGCCGTGTTTACTTAGCAGTTCTGTTAATTACTATTGTGAACTATAGACAGATCACGAGAGAGGAAAACTGTGTGTGTGTGGTGGGATGATCAAAGGGAGGGAGGAAGGAGAGAGGAAGAGAGAGGAAGAGAGGAGGAGGGAGGAGGGCGGATGGGGCAGGATGGAGGAGGACGGAGGAGGAAGATGAGGAGGAGGAGGGTGAGGTGGGGGGGGATGGGGTAGGAGAGAGAGTAGGAAGGGGATATGGAGAAGAAGAGGAAGAATGGAGAAGTAGGAGGAAAGGGGAGAACAGGAAAGAGAAAGGGAGGGGGAGAGAGAACGATTATAGAAGAAGGGAGAGAAGATGTTAACGATGACCCGAAGAACTAATGATCCCGTTAAGTAGGGGGAAGGAGAAGTGGACAAAGGAGAGATGGCAAAAGACATAATAAATGTGAAGAATATGGAGTGTGAAGGAAGGAAGGGAGGAGGTGAATGAGTATTAGTAGGAGATGGTAGAGGTATCTGGTGTGTGAGAGAGAGTGAAGACTTAAAGGAAGGGAAGGTATAAGTAACAGAAGTGTGGGAGAGGAGCAACTAAGGAGTGAGAAAAGGGAATGAATGAATGGGAGAGGTGAAGGGAGCTGAAGTGAGTTGGGAGAGATAGAGGAGGAGAAGGAGGGAGTGAGGTGAGTGGCTGAAGGAGAGCAGAGAAAAAAGATGAGGTGGAAGGGAACGAATGAGTGAAGAAGGGGTGAGCGGGGGAAGGGGGAGAAGGGAAAGGGGGAGAGGGGAGAACGAGAGAGGGGAGAGTGTGTTGAAGGAGAGTGGGAGAGCTCTACGTCACAAATAAAGCTTAACACAATATTCGTCCTGGACTCATCGACCACCACTACCCAGCTAATGCAGTCAGTAACACCACCTTCCCCCTTCCTACCTACCATCCCTTCCCCTCCTCCCATCCCCCTTCCTCCCATTCTCCTTCCCACCTCCCATCCTTTCCCTTTCTCCCACCCCTTCCTCCCATTCCTTACACTCTCTCTCTTTCTCCTACCCTCCCCCTTCCTCTCACCCTCTCCCTTCCTCTCACCCTATCCCATCCTCCCCTTCCCCCATCCCTCCCTCCCCTTCTCTTTATCCTTAATGTCTTCCTTTCCTCTCCTTTCTTAACCTCTTTCCGCTTCTCTCTTCATTTTCCTCTTTAACTCACAATTCTATTTTCTTGTATATGTGTGTGTTCGTGTGTGTCAGTGTGTTAGTATTGTGTTCTGTGTGTGTGTGTGTGTGTGTGTGTGTGTGTGTGTGTGTGTGTGTCTTTATATCTATAAAGTATACATTTATGTGTATCTATATACACAAATATACACATTATTAATTACGAATACTTCATCAACTCCAGCTACACGCACGTAAGCACACTCTGACTGACTTGAAGCAGTGACGGAATGAGGAGACCGTCACCTCCTCCGTCACACTGCGTCACCACCGTCACACCGAGACAGAGACCTACCCACTGACTATCGACCTCTTCGTCACCAACTGCTCCGTCAGGTAGTATGAAGCCAGGCAGCGTCATCATCGAGGAACAGTGAACACGGAGATACGGAGGAAGACACGGGTGAGTTGGAGGAGGAGGAGGAGGAGGATAATGAGGGGAAGAGGGACATTTAAGAAGAATAAACTATGAGAGACAGACAGACAAGAGAGAGACGACGCACAATAACCATAAAATATTTTCTTCCCGCCAGTCAAAAAGAAGAACCCAAACAGATATAAAATACAAAAATAAATAAATAAATAAATCGGCCGTAAATCTCCTTAGCGGCTCTTCTCAACCCCCGGTATAATGAGAGGCGGTCGGTATGATGACCCGGGTTCATCATAAGACACTAAGAGAATCGAAAATACCTCAAATTGACCCCCCCCCCCCTGTCTGGTCATTATGCAAATGCAATGTCGCCATTACCCACCAAAGCTCATATTTTTAATCTCGATTTAAACTTGGCGAACAGTGGGCGGATCCTGGAAATCAAATGGGAGAATCGGGGGGGGCAGTTAGAGGTGGGGAGGACAAAGAGTGGGAGGAGATGGGGGTTAAGGGGGGAGATGAACGACGGTGGGGAGAGGTAGAGATTATGACGGTGGAAAGGAGGAGGAAGAAGAGGAGGAGAAGGAAGAAGAGGAGCAGGAGGAGGAAGATAAGAGGAAAGCAGAATATAAGATGTCGGAATATACCACCGAGTTATTATTCACTTTAATAAATTCACGATATTTTAGGCAGCATTTCTTGGCACCTAATGTACGCCTTTCTTGATCTGACTGGTGGATGTTTGTCGGATGCGAGGGATCCATTTATTTTCCAAAGTGTGGCATAACGCAGCCCCATGACCAACGCTTGATTAATCCTATATTTACGTCAATATCTCATAATTATCAAGACCCTCAATGTATCTATGTTGGGTAGTGTTTCAGTGTTTACAACCATCGTTCACGGTGATCAACTTTTGTTTTGCTAGTTGTGTGCGTGAGTTTATGTAGACCTGTGCAAACACGCCACAGCACGCACACGTGTTCAATACCATCACCATAGAGCACTCATTCATGTACTGTACTTGCGTCAACTGTTCAAAGTTTGTGACACGTTTTGACACATGTACTGTATGTCCAAACCTTCTTGTATGAGGTTGTTTACAGAAGAATCAGGTGAAGTAAGACATTGACTCACATACATTCATACACCTGATCCACTCATACGGGAAAATACAACATACACGCAATAACCCAACGAGTCAACTGTCCTATATCCATGAGAATACTGTCCAAACACGAGGCGCCGGGGACCAAGCCGAGAGGGTAAAACTAAACAAACACACAGTAACGCTACCCCCAAACACATACACAAAATACACTCGCCCACCGACACCTCTGTGTGACTTTCAACGGGGGAAGAGGAGATAGGAGAGAGGAGGTGGAAAGGAAGAGTAAGAGGAGGAGGTTGAGGAGGAGAGGTGGAGGAGCAAGAGAGGAAGTGGATGAGAGGCGCAATATAAGAACGTAATATAAGTATATCCAGATATAAGGGTAATAGAGCAGCCATGTTGGGACAAACAGTGTGTGTGATACGGGCCATAAAATAGGCTAATGGGCGATTGTGTGTCATGCTATGGTCTAATTGGCGTGCGGTAGGACTGGGGTTTATCTATTGGTTTGTTATATATGCTTAAGGTTTAATTGGTAATGGTAGGTGGTATATAATGGTTTAAATGGGTTAGTTGTGTGTTTATATAGATGTGAATATATAGATGGTGGTGGTGCTTGGGGAGGAAGTGGAGGATAAGGGAGGGAGGGAGGAGGGATAAGAGGAAGGGTGAAGGACACCATTAAAGATATAGGTCGTTAAAACACACACACACACACACACACACACACACAGGAAAAACCTCTTTCAAGAACCAAGTCCGTTATAGTCAACAACACGACTCGTAAAACATGACCTATTATTATCAGTCAAAACAACTAACTCACTAATTACCTGATTCTTAGGCTGGAGGAACAGGTAAGACTACTCGTGTGTGCCAGCTGCCTGCCCCGTACATGACATGACCAATGCACATAAATAATAACTTTTTCAATTTCTTGCTTTTTTTGCTCTCGTTAAATGGATCAAAAATAAGTCACCAACAAGTTCAAATCAATCTCAGAATTCATTTTGCCTGGTGATTGCCGGTCTCTATAAATCACCTCTCAACAAGGTATGCAATGTTGACTCTAGGTTAGGTTAGGTTAGGTTAGGTTTTGGTTTGTTTATATTACGTTAGGTTGGGTTTGGTATGAAGCTTTTTATTTATACGTGTTATTTACATGATGGTCTAGGTAAGTGCTATAAAGTAGCTGCTATAAATAAACTATATAAGGAGACGCCTCACTATTTTATACCACAAGTAATAGCCGTAGTTAGTCCCTGACGTACACACGAGTCGTAGTTATCCTCTTAGTTTTTAATCTTCGAAAATCTGGTCAATTATATTCAGTTAATTGCCACTTACGGCCACAACAATTAAGGTTATTTCAGCATTCACTGCCACTCCTCCCATTACCGTGGTCACAGCCCACCACAACCTAACCTAACCTAACCTAACCTAACCAAAGGAAAAGGGTATAAAGGCAAATATCAAACAAAACAGAAAATGTATCACGAATGAGAAAAACGAAAAAATAGGAAGGAAAATAACCAGAAAATTATCAAATATTCAGAAAAAACCACGAACATAAAATAAGAATAACGCAAATTGGATTACGAATGAGAGACGCGAAAAGAATTAAAAGAAAACACCGAACAATGATAACAAATTCGTGAATGATTGATAAGGGGATGTATGAAAAATGTTGAAAGGATAACAAATGAGAAAATCTGATATAAAGGATAGGTGGGGAGGGGGTTGGCAAAGGCATCTTAATGAGGGCTCGTAAATCTGTAATCTGGAGACTCGTGTTGGTGAAGCCCTTCAGTAAACAGGTACTAGGGAAGGGGCTCTCTCTGCTTTTCACTTCCTTCTCCTCCTCCTCCTCTTTATCTACTACTTCCTTATTAATCCTACTTCTTCCTCCTACTTTTCTCTCATCCATTTTCGTCTTTTATTTCTCCTCTTTCCCTTTTATCGCTTACTCCCTTTCATCTCTCCTCCTCATCCTTCACATTCCCCTTCCATCATCGTCCCCTCCCTCCTCCCTCAAACCCAGCGTATCCTCCTTCCCCTATCCTTCAATGTTCCCCTTACCGCTGCCATTACCCTCATTTTTCCCTTCCTATCCCTGTCTTACCCTCTAACCCCTTCCCCATCCTCCCCCTACCCTCTTACCCTTCCCTCCTCCCCTTTCCTCTCCTTCTCGTAGAAAACCCCCTTGATCACCCCTACTTACCCCTCTCTAAGTCTCCCCTCTCATCCCCCCTTAGGCTTTTCCCCTCACACCTGCTTTGCCCCTCATATGTCTTACCCCTTATACATATGTTTATCACCCCTTATATGTGTCACCCTTACCTTTATACTTCCCTCCCTAATACCTTCGCTCTCCCTTATACTTCCCTCCCTCTAACCTGTCTCCCTAACACCCATCTTCATACCTTCGCTTCCTCAACATCATTCCTCCCTCATAACACCTCCACCCCCCCTTCCTTTCCCTCCCATTGACACTACCTTCCCACACCCTCTTCACCCTCCATCACCCCCCCACACACACACACCTTCACCTGCAGCAAGAGTTTTAGCATATCTCGCTCTCCTTCTCTTTACGCAGACGCAAACTCTTACCAAGTTCTTTCTCCTCTATCCCCCCCTCTCTCTCTCTCTCTCTCTCCTTTCCGTTTGCTTTCCACTTGTCCTCCTCTCTTTCCCTCCCCTCCTTTCCTCTCTTCCACCTTCATTCCTTTCCCTATTGTTTCTCCTTCCACTGCCTCCACCCTCTCCCCCCTCTCACCCACTCTCTCCCTCTCACCCCTCTCTCCCTCCCCTCTCTCACCCACCCTCTCTCTCCCTCACCGCCTCGCTCAACTTCTCAGCCGCCTCTCTATTGCTAATACATCGAGCGTCGCATTTTCAGTCCCACTTGAAGTATTTGGTGACCTTCGTGATTCTCGTCATAGTATATACACACAGCTGTCCATGTATGTATGTATGTATGTATGTATGTATGTATGTATGTATGTATGTATGTATAGTAATACTCTCCACTTATAGCCTAAATATATACTCCACCAACATCTCTCTGTAACCTTCCAGTTGTCACCTGATACCTGAAAGTTATTTGCAACTTTGCCTATTCTTCCTTGTAAGTCCTACCTCGTAGTAACACACACACACACACACACACACACACACACACACACACACACACACACACACACACACACACACACACACACACACACACACACACACACACACACACACACACACACACACACACACACACACACACACACACACACACACACACACACACACACACACACACACACACACACACACACACACACACACACACACACACACACACACACACACACACACACACACACACACACACACACACACACACACATCATTTCTCCTAAGTCTTGTTTTGTATATTTTTCTCGTGTCTGAGATCAAGCCATTCCAGTTTTTCCTCTTCCCTGTTTTTCCTTTATATATTTCCTTCTCTATTATATCTTTATTGCTGATTTTCTTGTTTTATTATGTTTTACTTTGTGTATTTTCCCCCTCATCTCCCGTGTGTTGCTTAAGGCTTTTCTAGGTACACAACGTCTCTTGCCTGAGATCTCTTCCTACTGCTTCTTCCTGATACCTCCTCTTCCTCCTCCTCATTTTCCTATCCCTGTTTGCCTCCTCTTTCTTTTACTACTTCTCACTGACTGACTGACCTCCTCCTCCTCCTCGACACCTCTTCCTCCTGACTGTCTTGACACCTCCTCCTCCTCCTCCTTGACACCTCTTTCACCTCTATTATACTGCTTGCATCCCGCTGCTCCCTATTTTTTTTTGGGGGAGATAGGGAGGAGAGGGGGGAAGATAGGGAGGAGGGGAAGATAAGGGAGGAAGGGAAAGAAGGGGAGGAGGAAGGGGAGGAGGAGGAGGTTGCTGTTGAGCTTTCAGTTGGTCTTCTTCTCTTCTCTTCCCTTCTTTTTTTATCGACTTCAACAGCACTTCAGTAAGTCCGTCCATTAGCGAATAGCCTAATTAATACCAGTGGGGACCTGGGGTTGAAGCAGATCCCTAATTGCAGCACTACCCATAATTACATAGAGAAGGACTTGTGGTAGTGGTGGTCGACTTATCGATCATCTCCTCTGACCAGCTTAACTCACCTACAAGGCTCTCCTCTGATGATATACTGACCGGAGTAGTAAACGTCTAGTTAATTTGGTAACGATCGGAGATTATCTTGCCACTGAGGTGAGTGAGGAAGGTGAGGGTTAGGAGGAGGGGAGAGATGGTGGGGACAAGGGCTAAGATGGAAAATGGGGACAGAAGTGAAAGGCGGGTTGGGGGAAGAGGTGAAGAGGCTGAGTTGGGAGAGAGAGAGAGAGAGACAAGGGTTAAGTTTAACAGTAATATATTAAACATGATGGGTTGGAAAAGGTTGGGATGATGGAAGAGAGGTGATTAGGGAAAAGGAGGAATGGGGAAGGAAAGAGAAACGAAAGGAGGTATGAGATGGGAAGGCACCCCTAGCCCTCCCTCCTCCCTCCCTCTCCACCCCTAGCCAGCACCACCCCTACCCCTCCCTCTCCACCCCACCCACCCCCCCCCCACCCCCACCCCCCCCCCCCACCCCCTCCCCTCCCTCTCCCCCCCCCCCCCTCCCTCCCCACCCCACACACCCCCCCCTCCCACCCCCTAGCCCACCACCCCCCCTCCCTCTCCACCCCTAACCAGCACCTCCCTCCCCCTCCCTCTCCACCCCTAGTCAGCACCACCTTCCCCTTCTCCCCCCCCACCCACCCTCTACTCCACACCACGCCCCCACCCCCCCCCCCCACCCCAGCCACCACCCCCCCCCTCTCCCCACCCCCCACCCCCTCTCTCACCTCCCCCCCCTCCTCCCACCCCACCCCCCTCCCCCCCTCCCACCCCTACACCCCCCCCCCTCCCACCCCCACCACCCCTCCCCTCCTCTCCCCCCACACCTCCCCCCCTCCACCCCAATCCCACCCCCCTTCTCCTCCTCCACCAACACCACCATGCCTCCCCTCACTACTCCACTACCACGTGTTCCTCCCTCACCACCCCTCCCTCATCAGCCTCCTCCCTCTCCTCCAGAACTAACTTGTGCCATAAAATCAAAGGAAACAACATAAGTGTCTTGAAGGATTAATTGTTCAGTTAAGAGGTGGAGGCTGGTGGTGGTGATGTGGTGGTGGTGGTGGTGGTGGTGTGAGTGTGGTGGTGAGTGAGGTAGTGGTGGTGGTGGTGGTGGTGGTGGTGATAAGGTGGTGATAGAGGTGGTGATGGTGGTGAGTGAGTGGTGGTGATGAAGTAGTGATGTGGTGGTGATGTTAGTGGTGGTGATGTGGGTGGTGATGGTGGTGGTGGTGATGTAGTGGTGGTGATGGTGGTGGTGATGGTGGTGGTGGTGGTGGTGATGCTGGTGATGGGGTGGTGGTGGAAGTGGTGGTGGTGGAAGTGGTGGTGGTGATGGTAGTGGTGGTGGTGGTGGTGGCGGTGGTGGTGGTGGTGATAGTGGTGATAGTAGTGGTGGTGGCGGCGATGATGGTGGTGATGGTGGTGATGGTGGTGGCGGTGATGGTGGTGGTGGTGGTGGTAGTGGTGGTGATGGTAATAATGGTGGTGGTGATGGTGGGGGTGGGTGGTGGTGATAGTGGTGATAGTGGTGATGGTGGTGATGGTAGTGGTGGCGGCGGTGGTGTAACTCCCTCCGTGACTCTGACTCCCTCGACTTTCCCTGGCATCTTTTTTCCCTCTAAGCTCAAACTTCTGTCGTGAAATTATACCTTTATTGCATGTTTCTTTTTCTTAAAGTTGGATATGTGTTAGTTTGTTTGTTTGTTTATTTGTTTGTTTATTTGTCTGTTTGTTTGTCTGGGATTATTGCTTTCCAGAGCGTTATATCTACAGGGGATTTAATTACTAAGTAATCTTTCTTCCCAGAGGTAAACATTAGCCAAGTGGGATTAACATCTCGACTGGATTTTTTTCTCCAAATAAAAATAAAATCCTTTGGTCAGATTAAAAATGTCATTAACACAAAAACTTCCTCTCGAGTAAAATTAGTGTAACAAATTTATAGGTTTATTTTTCTCCTTTAGGTTGAGTTTATGTAAAAGATTCAAGTACAGTGACTTTGGGGATTGTAATTAATAAACTAATACTTGTTATATAACTCCGGGTTGGATAATATTTCTCCAGTTAAGATTGAATGTTTGTGAGCTGAATGGCTTCCCCGGAGGAGTGATTCAGAACTTGGTATTATTGAGGCCCAGGTAAAAGTCTGACAGCTATAATGGAAATATATATACTAAAAAATATATGCCTGATAATGGTTGAGGAATTTCCATATAGATGTTCTAACAGGTATAACGAATATATAATAGTATATACAACACAAAACATATATAACAGGTAATATGCATACTCTTATCATTACAAAACACAATAATATATCAGGTTTCCTCTTAATCACTAAGCTTAATAACTGATAAATGGACTTTTCCATATTGTATTTGCTGCCATAATGTTTGAGGGTCACCAAAGGTATTCTTGAACAGGTTTGTACTGTATGTTGACCTTTATTATTGATTGTGTATTATTATTATTATTATTATTATTTATTATTATTATTTTACATATTTCGCCATCTACAAGGTCTTCCTCTGACTTTCTTTCACTCTCATTCAATTCCTTCCTTTCTTAACTTCCTTTCTTTCACTTTTTCGTATCTTTCATCTGTCTAATTCTTACTCCTCTCCATTGGCCTTCATTCCCCGTTGGTTTTTTCACCTGCCTCGTCGCCTCTGAGCCCGGCGTGGTGAGCAAATAAAAATATCCAGGTAGCGTGTTTGATGTTGCCTTTAGTGAAGACTTTGAGCCACACTAGTTTTTCCCTTTCCCGATTTTCGATGATAAATTTGGTACAGAATGTCTCAGTAGTATTTTTTTTACTTAGATGCTGAATGATTTTTGTTGTCTTTGGTTAAATTTAGTTCGTTAAAAGTTGGGGAGTTACAAGTCCAATTGATCTGAGAGACGATTTTGAATGATTGTTCCTGTGATGACCTTTAAAATACGTGAGGGACTGATAAACTGCGTGTATGTGTGTGTGTGTGTGAGAGAGAGAGGTTTATCAAGGTTTCGAACACTTAACTTAACCTAAGGGTTGTCTCAGAGGGTTTCTAAATTGTGAATTTCCCACGAGACATAAGAATGATTAAGAGCTTCGAACTAGTAATCTCGAAATAATATATGAACCAGAATCCCATCCAGCAAAAAAAAACCTACGGAGAGTTCCGAATCCTCGAACTGGAATTAGAAGCATTAATACGACTATCCCCTTACAAACACACACAGCTTATGGCTAGTTTAAACTGGACTCGGGGTTCGAACCTTAACCTCGAGTTGTGTCAACCTCGCATGCAAATGAGTCGCGACTCAAAGGGTGCGAATTAAGATGAAAAGTGACTCACGCTGATGACTCAATCTCGTGGATAATTACTCCATCAGTGAGGAAGCCTATGAATAACATAAATACTAAATACAACTCACTATGTATGCATAATTTGGGATTATACACAAATAGATATAGCTATACATAAAATGCATACTATATGATATAGAAGATGGTATATACAGTATATTCCCAGGTATATATAAAAAATTTCAAAAATTTTAGAGTTGGTGCATAAAAAGTTGTTTGAAAAAGTCTCTCGATGCTGTGAGAATAATATTACCCGTTATTGTTCAGTAAAATTCTCACACTGGCTCCACCCAAAACAACATACCCAATCTTCCAGTGACACAACGACTATACCCAATCTTCCAGTGGCATTATACCCAATCTTCCAGTGACAACGACTATACCCAATCTTCCAGTGGCATTATACCCAATCTTCCAGTGACACAACGACTATACCCAATCTTCCAGTGGCATTATACAATCTTCCAGTGACACAACGACTATACCCAATCTTCCAGTGGCATTATACCCAATCTTCCAGTCGCACTATCCTCAATTTTCACAGTGGCACTATACCCATTCTTCACTGTGGCACAATACTTCAACATGGTGTTATTGTCAACAATATAACCAAAACACTTTTCCTCTCCTAATGTAAT
Organism: Homarus americanus; assembly: GCF_018991925.1. Classification (NCBI taxonomy): domain Eukaryota; kingdom Metazoa; phylum Arthropoda; class Malacostraca; order Decapoda; family Nephropidae; genus Homarus; species Homarus americanus. The sequence continues at coordinate 29,937 of NW_024732554.1, forward strand.
TATTCCTTCAATAAGTTCTAATCTACAGACACGAGAGCGAAACGCACAAACACAATTAAACAGTTTTAACACAAATGACCCCCAAAAAATTATGAATAATTTACGACAATCTGCTGGTTGTAATAACACCATAATAAACAGTACTGTTGTTGTTGTACTCACAGTGTATGGAGAGCCTGGTGATCTTCCTGGAGGAGCCCACATCGTTGGACACCTCACACGTGATGTCCTCCAAGTTACTGTCCCTCGTTACGTCTTCTACCACCAGCTGCGTCGAGTTGTTGTCCTGCACCAGCTGCCCATTACGGTACCATCTGTGGGAGGTGGTAAGGTCAGTGATTTACCTTGAATGATGGAGAAGGGATATTTAGAGAGAGTTGGAGGGTGGGAAGAGAGAGGGGGTGGGGAGGGTGAGGAGGAGAGAGAGAGAGAGAGAGGGGGTGAGGAGAGGGCTTTGATGTCCTGCACCAGCTGCCTGCCTCGGTGCCATCTGCAGAAGGCTCTGAACAGATAAACTATCCTAGTGAGAAGAAAAGAGGTCCTGTACCAGCTGTCTGTCACGGTGTCATCTGAAGGACGAGCTTAAGTGAGAGATTACCACAAGAAAGTCTGGTGATCATGCTGAACACTGGTGAAGGGTTCAGGTGAGAGAGAGGTTACATTTATCGTGGGTGAGAAGGTGAGAGATGAGGAAGATGAGAAGCAGTGGGAGGTGAGGTGATTTAGGGAGTTGTGTTGGATTTAAAGCCAAAGGAGAGAAGGTTAGTTGTGTCTCAAAAACAACAAGTGTGTGTGTGTGTGTGTGTGTGTGTGTGTGTGTGTGTGTGTGTGTGTGTGTGTGTGTAAAGGCTCCCACTATCTGATACTATGGTAAATTTTCTTCAGTAACCCATGGGGATTATGTTGTCAAAAATGCATGGAATGACACACAGGCACTGACATACAGACATACACACAGGCGTACACATATATACAGAAACATACAAATCACTCACATTATACATAAAACATTAATTATACACAAGTTGGAAGACAAACTCACAGAGTGTATATAATACTTCTAGTTATACACAATTGCATACAAATTTACACAGTATAAAAAAAATAAAGCTCACTTATTATACACAAACATACAAGGGCTGGCAGAATTATACAGAAACTCATTCATTATACACAAATATGCAAACATACACATTATGCACAAACTCATTTATTTATACACAGACACAAACCAGGACCCAAACATATATACACACGAACACGATATTTGCAACCTCAAATATTAAAACAAACTAATACATTAAACACACACACACACACACATATCCACTTCATACACACACATACACACCAACACATCCACTACACACACACATACACATATCCACATCCACTATACACACACACACACACATACATCAACACATTCACTACATACGCACATACACATATCAACACATCCACTACACACACACACACACACACCAACACATTACACATAAACCCAGTCATCAAACACAAACACATTCCCTGTATCACATCAACTCATGGACCTCCTACTAGGGCAGCTGGCCGGCTTCACCAAGAGGAAAGACCAAGAACTCCGCCTTTCACACACACGGCACAAAACCCCCCAGGCGAACGCTCTGTTATCCTGTTATCCTACAACGACTTGTATATTAAATTGCATATTGCAGAGAACAGCACATGCAACTGGTCTCTGCAACGACCTGGCTCCTGGCATAAGAGGTCAGGCATGGGATGGAGGTTGGACTGTGGTGGGGGAGAGTGGAAGAAACTTGCATGTAAACTCTTATGGTTTTTTCAGATGTGAGTAATTGTGTGGTTGGCAGGGCAGGTCGTGGTGGTCAGGGAGAGCAGAGCAGCTGCTGCGGTGAGAGAACAGGATGAGACGAGTGGATGGATTAGGAAAGGTGGATGAAAGAGTGAAAGGGAAGGTGGAGAAAAAATAGGACAGGGAGATGGAAGGGAAAATAAGATGAAGAGAAAAAGAGGAGAAAGAGAGACACAGACAGACAGTCAGAGTAAAGCAGAAATGTAGGTCAAACAAGGAATAAAGATTGACAATAAAAAAGATCGGAGGAAAAAGAAAACGAAAAACAATAGAAAACCAACCGACAATAATAATAGAGAAGCGAGGAAGAGGAAAAAATGCGAAAGAGTGAGAGAGGAGGAAGAGGAAGGGAATGTGTCGGCAGGGGGGAAACGACGTTAATATCGAAGATGGTGTGTGGAAGGATTGGGCGGTGAATAATTAGCACCGCCTCCCAGGATGAAGAGCCGAGCAATAATACGCTGCCTCTGTGTTGGTTGAGGCGCTGACACGATCTGGTAATTTGTTGGTTGACGTATTGGATGGTAAAGGTAAATTATCGGGGATTATTGAGGATGTGATAATTTGTTTATGTGTTGGAGGATGTGATAATTATTGGGATTATTGGAGGATGTGATAATTTGTTTATGTGTTGGAGGATGTGATAATTATTGAGGGTTATTGGAGGATGTGATAATTGTAGGTGTACTTAGGATGAGATATTTTGAGCTCAATAAAATAAATCGCGTCATTGATCACAAAAGTAAAAGCCACCACCTGGTGAGGCATAAAACATTACAATTACCTGGAAGTAGTACTAGGCCATAGTAACCCCCCCCTCCCCCCGTGACGTCTAACCCGTGAGCCTACAACTAATAACTTGGTAATCCGACTTGACAAGACTTATCTCTACTTGGAAACATCTTCCCCTGATTAGTTGTGAACCATAAGTGCGGCTTGTATAGTCTACCAACTCACTTGGTTCTAACCTAACCTAACCTAACCTATAACATATAACAAAGACGAAAAAATTACCTGCAAGAGAGACTCAAGAACTATCTTTAAGGACTCACCTGTAGGAGAGGACGGAGGGGTTGCCGGAGGCGGAGCAGGTGAGGGTGGCGGTCTGGCTCTCGGTAGCCGTCTTGGTCGTGTGTGATGGTCACCTCCGGCGGGTAGCTCACCTCCAGCCGCACCTGCAGTGTACAAGTGACTAATTATCCGACACTCACACTTACGTCACACATATCAGCATTAACCTCAAGACAAATGTTTACAAAGTTAAATTAATATACATTCATTCTCAAAAGTAAACTTAAGGTAAGGTAAACTCGTGAGTGTTATCCTCAAGACAAAGGTAAACTCGTGGGTGTTATCCTCAAGACAAAGGTAAACTCGTGAGTGTTATCCTCAAGACAAAGGTAAATTCGTGGGTGTTATCCTCAAGACAAAGGTAAAACCGTGAGATCCTCAAGACAAAGGTAAACTCGTGGGTGTTATCCTCAAGACAAAGGTAAACTCGTGAGTGTTATCCCCAAGACAAAGGTAAACTGTGGGTGTATCTTCAAGACAAAGGTAAAGTGGGTGTTATCCCCAAGATAAAAGGAACTCGTGGGTGTTATCCCCAAGACAAAGGTAAACTCGTGAGTGTTATCCCCAAGAAGGTAAACTCGTGGTGTTATCTCAAGACAAAGGTAAACCTCGTGAGTGTTATCCTCAAGACAAAGGTAAACTCGTGGGTGTTATCTTCAAGACAAAGGTAAACTCGTGGGTGTTATCCTCAAGATAAAGGTAAACCGTGGTGTTATCCTCAAGACAAAGGTAAACTCAGAGTGTTATCCTCAAGACAAAGGTAAACTCGTGGGTGTATCCTCAAGACAAAGGTAAACTCGTGAGTGTTATCCTCAAGACAAAGGTAAACTCGTGGGTGTTATCTTCAAGACAAAGGTAAACTCGTGGGTGTTATCCTCAAGACAAAGGTAAACTCGTGGGTGTTATCCTCAGAGAGAAGGTAAACTCATAATTTATCCCCATCACACAATACACTATTCCATTTACAGGTATCAAAGTTCAAACGTGACCGGCATGCACTTGACCGCCTTCACTTTGGCAACTGCGTCGGTAGTCTGCCATTCACAGCTGAGTAGATTTGGAGGTTGATCTGGACACACAATCAACTTTTAGAACAAGGGCGAGCCCTGTATCCACTCAGCTATCCCACTCGTTATCCTTTGAATCCAGTGAACTGATACAAAATAATACAAAGAAAAATCTTCCTATTTAGGTATCAGAGATGGAATGTATATAGTTAACTTTTATTCAACAACGGAGGATAAAACTTAAAGATGTTTATATCATGTCGTGTTATGTTGAAAAAATATAAATATATACAGTACATGTGTTCTATTATGTTACAAGAGATAAATATAGTATTTTAAAATAAATATCCTAAGACTTTTCAACTCCCCTATACTGATCAACTTCATATCCTGCTGATGCCTTATGATCCCATGCCCAAACCCCTCCCGCCTGCGCCAAGTGGCCCACCTCACGGTGACCATCTTCCATCACCCTGGAGTACCTAGACCCCACCTGCCTGACCCGTCCAGCCACTGGATCTAACGGGGAGAGAGGGAGTGAGTCAGGTGAGTCAGTAAGAGGTGAGAAGAGAGAGGGAGAAAGAGAGCGAGTCAGGAGAGTCAGTGAGAGGTGAGAAGAGAGAGAGAGGGAGAGAGAGAGAGCGAGTCAGGAGAGTCAGTAAGAGGTGAGAAGAGAGAGGGAGAAAGAGAGCGAGTCAGGAGAGTCAGTGAAAGAGAGAGAGAGAGAGAGAGAGAGAGAGAGAGAGAGAGAGAGGAGAATTGGGGAGAGACAGCGAAAGATACTAAGAGTCAAAGAGGGAGTAAGAGATGAGGAAGAGTCAAGGAGAGTGAAAGTGGGCAACATGGAAAAAGGGAGAGAGGGAGAGGGAGAGAATGAGAATAGGGAGGACGAAGGAACGATAGGGAGAAGGGGCACTGGAGAGATAAGGGGAGATATGGAAGGGCCAGTTAGGGAGAAAAAAGAGAGAGAGAGAAGAGAGAGAGAGAGAGAGAGAGAGAGAGAGAGAGAGATAAGCATGGATAGAATGGGGTTTGGTGGAGTAGAATTATACACGGAGAGGAAGGAAGGACGGAAGGAAGGAAGGAAGGAAGGAAGAAGAGAGGATAAAGGAGGAGGGAAAGGGAGGAGGCGAGATTAAAAGGAAGGAGAGAGATATATAAATAGAAAACAAGAGAGTGAGAGATACGGAGGCTGGAACAACAAAACAGCAAAGGGTTTGGTATATGCATGTTATGTATAATGTAATGAAAGAGGGAATGAAATACAACAGGAATGTATAACAAACCGGAAGACACACACACACACACACACACACACACACACACACACACTGAAAAAACATACCCTGTTCACTCTCTCAAACACATCTCAAGATACCCTCCGCACATTACCTCACCTCTCACACAGCTCTCACACAGCTCTTAATTTCTACGGTTCCTCAAACACCTCTTACGGTTCACTCCCATTCTCCTCACCCTCAAAAGCTTTCATAACACCTCACTTCTCACAAACAACTTCCCACCTCTTTGCCTCCTTATTCTCCTCACCATCACACACACACACACACACACCTCTCACTACACACACATCACTCTCCTCACCATACACACACACACACCCATACCTCTCACTCACACACATCACCTCCCTCACCATACACACACACAACCTCTCACCACACACACATCACTCTCCCCACCACACACACACACACACACACACACACTCCACCACACCACATCACTCTCCCTCACCACACACACACACACACACACACACACCCCACCACACACACACCCCCACCACACACACACACACACACACACCCTCACCACACACACATCACCTCCCCCCACCACACACACACACACACACACACACACACCTCACCACACACACACATCACCACCACACACACACACACACACATACCTCTCCTCACACACACATCACCTCCCCACCACACACACACACACACACACACACACACACCTCACACACACACACTCTCCCTCACCATACACACACACACACACACATACCCTCACCACACACACATCACTCTCTCACCATACACACACACACACACACACACACCTCCCCCTACACACATTACTCTCACACCACACACACACACACACACACACACACACACACACACACACACACACACACACACACACATACCTCTCACTACACACACACATCACCTCCCCTCACCATACACACACACACACACCTCACCACACACACATCACCTCCTCACCACACACACACACACACACACACACATACCTCACTACACGCACATCACTCTCACCATACACACACACACACACACACATACCTCTCACCACACACACATCACTCTCCCACCATACACACACACACACACACACACCTCACTCACACACACATCACTCTCCCCTCACCATACACACACACACACACACACACACACACACACCTCACTACACACACATCACTCTCCTCACCATAACACACACACACACACATACCTCTCACTACACACACATCACTCTCCCTCACCATACACACACACACACACACCTCTCACTACACACACATTACTCTCTCACCACATATGGGCGTCTTACCTCGGCTGCAGGTTTCCCCCCTCTGGAGACACAGGTAAGCTGCACCCCCGCCCCTGCTGTAGTGGTGACGACGGGGCCCTGGGTGATCTCTGGGGATTCCGGGGGCACGTATACTGTCAGTTTGGCCGTCTGGGACCTCACGCCGGGGATGTCCTTCCATCCTGTCACCTGACACTGGAAGTAGGAGTCGTCCTCCAAGGTGACAGGACTGATTCGTAGGCTAAAGTCTCCTGCAAGAGATGGAGAGAAACTGGTGACGTCTCTGCCCGAAGGAAGAAGACTGATGGAGCTAAATGATAGAATTCTAATAAAGACGGGAAGGAGAGGTAGAAGAGGGGTGTAACTAGATGAGAGAGATCTATTGAAGAAGAAGAAGAAGGGAATAAAAGGAGATGAGAGGAGAAAAGGTGAATATCAACTAATGTCTAAATCACACCAAAGAGAATAACACGTAACTAGAGTGTGTTTTTTAAGCTCCAAATTCGAGGAAAACCTTGAAAGCACGTCTAACGCAGAGTCGTGTACTATATGTGCGTGTTTCTGGGTGTACAAGTGCGTGGCGTATGTAATTATGAATACTATATGCTGTGCTAGGTGCTGCGTGTACTGTGGGCTGTGTCCTCCCTGACACGTACGGTAATGTGGGGGAAGTATAGAGGTTTATGTCTCTTAATAGTTATTGTGTTGAAATATAAAGTGTTTTGTGTGTGTGTGTCAATAATAATAATGCGATAAATGCGTGTGTGTGTGTGTGCGTGCCCCTCTACATTAGCCTACTATGAATGTGAATGGCCCATTACTACTATTGGCTGCCGTGGGAAATTTTTTTACTGCACATTAAGGCGGCAGCAGCTATCAGCCCGCCTGTGAAGTGTCCTATTGGGATCTGTAATGCTGCCTGGAGTATTATAATGCCTTGTGTAGTCTTATAAGGCGGTAAATTCTCTAAGGCTTATGAATATACTCTGTTTTGATGTGTTTGGCATAACAAATATTTTTCGTTTTCGAGAAATTTGATTTTATAAAATATTGAATATTGAATAGTTTGTGTTTTGATGTGTGAGGAAGTGATAATCTTTTGTTTAGAATGGAAGGGAAATTAATACATGGAGAGAGGGAGAGAGAGAGAGAGAGAGCGATACGTATATAAGGCACAAACGGAAAAATAAGATAGGTAGAGAAACAGAGATAGAGTAAAATTGGAAAAATAACGAGAGAGAGAGAGAGAGAGTAGCCTCCCATTGTCATCACCACCTCACCTTCCTCGTCTGAGCCTATCATGGTGTATCGCTTGAAGGCATACAGCTCCCTCTCGTTGCCTAGGCCGAAATCGTCCCTCGTCCACTGTAAGACTCCGACCTTGTTGATGATCCGGCAGGGTAGCACCACCGTCGACCCGATCACTGCTGTCTGTGGCGACGGCTGGTTGGCGAATTTCTGTTCTCCCTCCGTCAACGCTATCGCCAGGAGGAACCATATGCTTATCTTCCTCCACTGCCAACATCTCTTCCTCCAGTGGCATCGATCACCTACACAGTTCGCCATCTGTAAAGGAGAGATACACGTTGTAATTGGTGTTGCCACTGAATGATAAGAGTCACGACAAATAGAACCTGGAATAGTGAAGAACACAAACATCCTGAGGAGTGTATAACAGCTCAACTCTCACGCCTATAAACTCTAATGACAGTAATTCACTCGATAAAAAATGCCGAACTAAAACTAACTAATGATACTATCAAAATGTGACAATAAATTAGGACGAATGGTAATAATTCTTACACTTAAAACTGGTGATAATTTTGCCATTTAAAAGAAAGAAGTAATAATAATTTAGTGCGTCTCGACACTCGAGCCTCGTTGCCGGCACTGAAGGACCATTTATCTTACTTCAGATCTCGCTCTTTAATCAACAAATGTAGTTGAGTTTAAGTGAAAAGAAACAATATTCGGGAAGCGTGAGGACTGTACACCACTCAACAAACTTTACTGTTCCAGTGTTGTAACAGCGAGGCCTCAACGTATGTGTGTTGTAACAGCGAGGCCTCAACGTATGTGTGTTGTAACAGCGAGGCCTCAACGTTTGTGTGTTGTAACAGCGAGGCCTCAACGTTTGTGTGTTGTAACAGCGAGGCGTCTACGTTTGTGTGTTGTAACAGCGAGGCGTCTACGTATGTGTGTTGTAACAGCGAGGCCTCAACGTATGTGTGTTGTAACAGCGAGGCGTCTACGTTTGTGTGTTGTAACAGCGAGGCGTCTACGTTTGTGTGTTGTAACAGTGAGGCCTCAACGTTTGTGTGTTGTAACAGCGAGGCGTCTACGTTTGTGTGTTGTAACAGCGAGGCCTCAACGTTTGTGTGTTGTAACATCAAGGCATCAACGTTTGTTTCATTAAGAAAACATCAACGTTTGAGTGTTTCAGTAAGACGACTCACAATTTTAATACTTCACTACCATGACAACGAAACACCGTAGTAATGATTTTCTCAAGGGCCGTCATTCATCTGCCAGGCTGTGATGAGGGTGATTTAAACCAGCCAATTTTTATGAATGAAATGGCCATAATTACTCCATGTAATTGTACGTCTGTGTTTCCTAAAATATTTGGCTTAAGTAAATTGCACACACATTCACGCTAGTAGGGTATTATGAATGACCTGAAGATTAGGCACTTCTCTTTATTTAACCTAACCTAACCTCCATACACATGTCAGACGTAGATTAATGTCGATATTGTGAATCTAGTCCATATAATCGTACACAGCTGTAGGTTATCCATCTATATTATAGCTGTTGTTTTTTTTAATCTCTCTCTCTCTCTCTCTCTCTCTCTCTCTCTCTCTCTCTCTCTCTCTCTCTCTCTCTCTCTCTCTCTCTCTCTTTGTTTGTGTTTACGTTTTGATTTGGTTCTGGTACAAAATTATTCAAGTGACACTCCTTCTATTCACTTAATCATGTGGTGTTGGTTCTATCGTTTTCTTTACTACATTTCAGATTATTTCTAGTGGAAAGTTAAAATGTTCCTCGAGTGATGGTTTAAGTGTGTAACGGAATATATGGAGCTACAGCCGAGGTTATCTGAGCTGTGTTACCTAAGTTACTGTATTTTCCTGCAAAGGTCCTGTCACCCCAACCCGGCATCTCGTGGCCTTCATCACACACACACACACACACACACACACACACACACACACACACACACACACACACACACACACACACACACACACACACACACACACACACACACACACACACACACACACACACACACACACACACACACAACACCACAAATAACTCTTCCAAGCAACTGGAGTTGCTTGAGAGAAGGACAAGGGAGAGGGAATGGGGGGGGCGGTGATAGTAAGGAAAGAGATGGGGAAGGAGGTGAGGGGAAGGAAGGGAGGGTGATAGAGATGGGAAAGACTCTCAGGGAGGTAAATGGGTGAGGTGGGGGCAGTTAAGTTGTTGTGTAATGAGGTCCGGGGAAGGGTTAGGTGAGGGTGTAATGCAGGGAGCTGCAGTGGGTGAAAGGGGGAAGGAGGGGGGAGGGGGAGGGAGGGGGAGGAGGGGGTGGGGGAAGGAAAGAGAGGGGAAGGAAGGAATGGGGGGAAGGGGAAGGGGGGGGGAGGGAGGAAGGGATGGGGAAGGGAGGGGGGGGGGAAGGGGAGGGGGGAAGGGATGGGGAAGGAAGGGGGTAGGGAGAGAGGGGAAAGGGATGGGGGAAGGAAGGAGAGAGGAAGAGAAGAGAAGGAGAAAGAAAGTGAGGGGGGAGGAGGAGGGGGGGTGTGACGAGTACAGGGGGAGAGAGGCGGGAGGGATTGACAATTCGAGACACGTATTTCTCGAAATTACGTATTAGGTGAGGAGAGAATGAGACGGTGGCGGGGAGAAAGTAGGACAGACAGACAGACAGACAGACAGACAGGCAGGCAGACAGACAGACAGCGAAGGTGTCACTCAACTAACGTCAACCAAATGTCGACGTATAATACTCTTATAAATGACTCCGCAAATAAACTCTCTAAAAAAACTAAATAACAAACTGACCTTGTTCGTACACACAATGGCCACCCTCAACCAATTAAGAAGCCAGAAACCACTTGTCGGACGCCACCTTGACCTACCTTGACCTATTTTGACTCACCTTTACTCACCTTTACTTACCTTGACCGGTGAATCAAACAATGAACCAGAAATAGGTCTTGCTTCCATCTCTCTCCCCTCCCCTCCCCTCCCACTCAGTCTAATGATCCTCTCCGTGGCTAATAACCCTCGTCTATAATTCATAATCGCTATAATTAATAATCACTTTCTATAATGACTCCAGCACTAGAGAGAGAGAGAGAGAGAGAGAGAGAGAGAGAGAGAGAGAGAGTCAAGCCCTGTCAGGTAAGGACTGGCTCACAAGGACGTTTATATACAGAAACTCATAAACGCCACAGGTAGAATTTTAATACATCTGAAACTCATTGAAGAACAAAAGCTGCGTCAACTTTTGCATACATAAACGAAACTGAGGTAAGTTCAGCCCAGAGTGTTTATTATTCATTTCTTTGTTTTCTTATGAATGAATTCCGGGGGGAGACGCAAGAGTGCCATTAATTTATCTTGTAGTGAATTTTGTAAGAAGTATCGGTCTGAAACAAAGGTTGCGGAGTAGATTTTATACTGGGTGTGATTTAGCATTCATTTGTGTTGATAAGATTTAGTTTTTTTTTGTTTTTTCGTGTAGTTGGGAGTTGAGACATATGGTAGTGGTGGTGAGTGTGGTGGTAGATGGTAGTGGTGGTGAGTGTGGTGGTTGATGGTAGTGGTGGTGATTGTGGTGGTAGGTGGTAGTGGTGGTGAGTGTGGTGGTAGATGGTAGTGGTGGTGAGTGTGGTGGTAGATGGTAGTGGTGGTGAGTGTGGTGGTAGGTAATAGTGGTAGTGATGATGGTAGTGGTGGTGATTGTGGTGGTAGGTGGTGGTGGTGGTGGAGTGTGGTGATAGGTATGAGTGGTAGTGATGGTAGTGGTGGTGAGTGTGGTGATAGGTGGTAGTGGTGGTGGTGATTGTGGTGGTAGGTGGTAGTGGTGGTGAGTGGTGATAGGTAATAGTGGTAGTGATGGTAGTGGTGGTGAGTGTGGTGATAGGTAATAGTGGTAGTGATGGTAGTGGTGGTGAGTGTGGTGATAGGTAATAGTGGTAGTGATGGTAGTGGTGGTGAGTGTGGTGATAGGTAATAGTGGTAGTGATGGTAGTGGTGGTGAGTGTGGTGATAGGTAATAGTGGTAGTGATGGTAGTAGTGGTGATGGTAGTGGTGGTAATGGTTATCAATAGCCTGGTAAGCACGACACAGATAACGGACAAATGGATCACCACAGACTCGTAATAAATCGATTCTTAATGACTTTCTCTCATGGGAAGAAAAGTGCGATAAATATGTTAAAAAATGCGTTAATTTTTTTTTTAGCGGATTACTTATCGCCATATTTCACACTGTATTTTGTAATAATTCTACTGTGTTTCCATGGCACAGTTATAACATCCAGCTGTAAGGAATAAAGTAAAAGTAAAGAAAATATTAAAGAAAGTCCCGTTACTGCTAGTGAAGTTTGGAGCCCAGGAAGGATCTGCGCCTCTGATATATACACCATTGTTGTATTGCTTTCGCTGCCTGCACGGACGGATAGCCAAGCGCTTGCCCAAATTCATTAAACTTGTAGAATTTGGTGTGCGATCTGAACGTGATAGTCAACTTTGGAATACAGGGAGCACCGGCGCCGCTTTGTCTGCCTCCCCTCCCTCCCTCCCTCCCTCCCTCTCTCTCTCTCTCTCCTTGTTCCTCCTAAATCACTTCTTTATTTACGTTTCATGTCACTTCTTCGTTTCGTCTCATTTAATTACACATTTAAATATCTCAATTCGCTAATTTCTTGACTTTTCTGAACGTGACCTATTCTTTTCGGTTCAACTTGGCTTCCGCATATTAGTAGTTTATTTCGTATTTTTCACGTCAAAGAAACTGTGTATGTTAGAACGCTTGAGTTAATTTTTCTTACAAGCTTGACCACTTCTATTAATCATCCAGGTAAACTATCATCAGGTGTATAGTTGAACACTAATTGGTGTAAAGGTGTACAGTAAGTGGCCCACCTCAGTGAACTAACCTGCCAAGGCAAGTATATAAAATAATTCATGACTTTAGCAGAAGTTTTATCTTAATCTGAGCGTCATTATCATTTTATATCTTAACTTAAGTCTTGATTCCGTTTTCCATTCCTCCTCTTAATTCTTTCTTCTCTATCTATTTCTCCTAAACATTATCCTACGACATCCTTAGGTGAGAATCCAAGTTCCTCAAAGTCAGGCTCAGAGTCCTTGAGGGTGAGACTCTGAGGCTTCAAAGTGAGGCGAAGTAACAGCGTGTTCATGGTCCTTCAAGGTGAGACTCATGAACACACAGGATCCATCAGAGCAAGAGTTTAGCTCCTTTAAAGATGAGTTCAAGGTTCAATATTGACTAGAACTAAAGTCCTTCAAGGAATCTGTTAAGATGAGTTACAAAGTCCCTTAATAAATAACTTCAAATCCTTCAGGACAAGGACTAGACTCCTTCACTCTGGAAGTCAGTATCCTAATCCTCAGAGTCACCTATAAACAGAAGGTTAACTAGTCTCCTACAAACAATAGGCTCTGACGAATTTACTGAAGGATATTTAAATGTTCCCCGCCATTACTATACTAACTTCTCCTATAGCCGAGAAGACTTTTTCCCACACCGTCAGTAATTGTAACCACCTTCAGCACACTGTAGTACATATCCGGTGTGTACAGTATATTATTATTACAGTGCTTAACATTCCACGACACCTCATCCAGACATCGTCATTCTATAAGGTTCACTCTATCCATTTCCCGTGTTTTAATCATCGTATATCTCCAGCCTAATAAACTATCTTGTTATAATTCTATATAAACTTTGACGATCGATTCCCAATTCAATATGGCCCATCTGTTTTTAGTTGGAAACCCTCTTTATTTATTCCTATTTACGACGGTAATTTCACGCCAATTTTTCATCTGTTATTGTCTCTTTAACGTGATGTCTGCAGCGCTCGATCCCCCAATTCATCATGAACTTGTGCTGCCAATTTAGACATCACCTTCCTATTTATCATCCCTATTCACTGCAACAATTTCGACACCCGTTTTTCGTGTACTTTCACAGCCTCTATCGTAATGCCTTCAGCTGATCAATTTATATCATTTATTATCGTATATTCTTTCTCGTACGTCCTGCATTTGCGAAAGAGCCGCGAAGGAACTGGGTTGAATAATTTATGCGGCGGCTCCGTAAACGATGTCACAAGCAATATGACTTTTTCTTCAGCGCGAAGATTCATGCGGCACCAACACCAAGCTGACGTGAACACATGGTGAGGACAAAAATATTAAGAAGAAAGATGGCAGAAGTAAAGAAGAAAGAAGGAAAGAAGGAACTAGAAAGAAGAAGAAAGAAGAAGAAAGAAGGAAAAAGAAGAAAGAAAAAGGAAGAATAATAATAAGAAGAAGAATCACCAATTTACTATCAATCACATCGCTATACCGTTGATGATGATGAGAGAGAGAGAGAGAGAGCGCAGAATTGAACAGAACAACTCGCAACACACATTATACAGTACAGAAAACGATGCAATGTCCTTTACAATTTCCATCCCTTAAATATGGGTTTATTTCTCTCTGTGTTGTCAACGAAAGTGACTCCCCAAAGGCATGATAGGGACAGTGTGGATACAGCGCGCGGTATATTAAACCTTCGGGACGGAAGTAAACGATGCAAGCGCTAGATCATCTCTCTCTCTCTCTCTCTCTTTGTCTCTAACACCCCTCTCTCTCTCTCTCTCTCTCTCTAACCCTCCCTCTCTCTCTCTCTCTCTCTCCCCCCCTCTCTCTCTCTATCTGGCTTTACGGTAGAGCCTGTTGGGGAAGCAGAGGAGATCTTTCACAGGCTTTAAGTTACCTACTTCCCTCACACTCAAAACTCTAATGTCATAATACTATTTTGGGATCACCTGAAGATTGACCCCCAACTTGTTTCACCTGAACATTAGCCACCCTAAAGCTGCCCTAACATTATCTAACCTAATCTAGCCTAACTTAACCAAACCTAACCACATGTAAGCTCTCAGGTGTTTAGTCAGGTGAAATATGCTGGGGGCTAAACTTCAGGTGATCGCTTGTTCATTTCATCAACTTATGAGATCTTTGAACATGTATTTATACGACAGACAGATCACTCGCCAGATATCAATAAATAGAAGTTAAATGAGACACATCTTAGTTACTCAAACTCTGTTGTCGGAGAAAACTGTTTCATACTGAATTGTTTACGCCACGCTGTTACAAGGCGTTCGACGGAAGCTTAAGTCTTAAAGAAAAAGACAGGAAATTTATGCATCAGGACCTGAACCATCAGCAAGAGGGAGGCAACTTAATCCTTTGAGTCCTGGGGGTTAGATAATCGACATTAAAGGGTTAAGCCATCGTCGTCAGAGGGTTAAGCCATCGTCGTCAAAGGGTTAAACCATCGTCGTCAAAGGGTTAAACCATCGTCGTCAGAGGGTTAAACCATCGTCGTCAAAGGGTTAAACCATCGTCGTCAAAGGGTTAAACCATCGTCGTCAGAGGGTTAAACCATCGTCGTCAAAGGGTTAAACCATCGTCGTCAAAGAGTTAAGGGCGTAATACCTCAACGTCTACTGAATGTTGGCGTATGCATCAAACTCTCCACATGAGGACTGGCTTGATGTTGCCTCAAGCTGCAGCGGCACGACACCAGCCTCAAGCTGCAGCGGAACGATACCAGCCTCAAGCTGCAGCGGCACGTCACTAAGCTTGAACTCCACGACCTGCAGCAAGAGGGCGGCTGTGAGGGGAGGTAGAGAAGGTCGCTTTGTATTATTGAGCCTCACATGACCTGCGGTGTTGGGGGGGGTAGGATTCTCTACTGTAGGTGGAACTTTAGTATCAGTTTTGCGTTATAATACTGAGAAGGTGGTGGAGGCGCGCGCGCGCGTGTGTGTGTGTGTCCTAGTTATCGAACGGGTGTACTCGTAGCAACTAACTTGCCTGGTAAACAGTAGAGCCGTGTACACGTCTACTGTCGCTACACCAGCCCTGGACTCCGCCAGACACATTAGGTCCGCGACATAGTTACTCAACATCAATATCGGTGACGTATTCCTGGTGGTGGTCCGACAATACCTGTACAGCGGCACACGCCCACCACACTTAGTGCCCCAAACCCTCACATAACTGATAAAAAGGAAAGTCTAAATATTTAACAGTTCCAGGTTCCTCACGTGTCAACAACCTTTTTAAATTCTTCTTTTGAAATTTTAAAACAAATTGGTTTTATTGAAGATGAAATATTGTCTCTTATTTCCACCTGAAGTTAATGTACTATCTTGACAAATATTCCGCTCGCTATATTGGGATATCACACACATAACCTCCAGCCATTCAAAGAACCACTTACGACACTAATAGTTTGTTGGAACTGAAGTGAAACTGCGTACCTAGTAGTAGTGCTGTATTTGTGTCATCATCTCGTAAATATCTCTCACCTGTACACGGCTCTATACGTCTCTCACCTGTACACGGCTCTATACGTCACTCAACCTGTACACAGCTCTATACGTTTCTCACCTGTACACGGCTCTATACGTCTCTCACCTGTACACGGCTGTATACGTCTCTCACCTGTACACGGCTGTATACGTCTCTCACCTGTACACGGCTGTATACGTCTCTCAACCTGTACACGGCTCTATACGTCTCTCACCTGTACACGGCTTTATACGTCTCTCACCTGTACACGGCTGTATACGTCTCTCAACCTGTACACGGCTCTATACGTCTCTCACCTGTACACGGCTCTATACGTCTCTCACCTGTACACGGCTGTATACGTCTCTCACCTGTACACGGCTCTATACGTCTCTCACCTGTACAATGCTCTACACTTACACATCTCAAAGTAAAATATATTCAGTCAACTATATGAAGCGAGTTGACCGGTCATGAAGTGTAAGGAGAGTGTTATGTGGGGAAGGGAAAGGAAGGGGAGAGAGAAAGAGGGGGGCGAGGAGAGGGTGCAGGAGGAGAAGGAGGCGAGGGGAGGATAGAGGAGGAGGAGGAGGCGAGGAGAGGATAGAGGAGGAGGCGAGGAGAGGATAGGGGAGGATAGAGGAGAAGGAAGCATTACAACACAGGTAGAACTGGATAATGAGATCCAGGTATACGCATCAAAACTACACCTCCACGTCAAACCACACCTGTACATTAGACCCCCTGATCACATTTAAGCTGAAGTATTCCACCAACTCGTTCATGATTTTCCTCAAATTTGTTGACATTAAATTGCAAAACTTCGAACCTCCAGATATTAAATTAGGTTTCTTTCATGGTAAGTCTCGAGACATCAACTTCTGTGTGGATTTACCTAAAGTACTGGAGTTTATTTTTTTCTTATTTCTCCTATGGTAAGCAATTATTGTATCACCTAAAGATTAGACACCCCAGTTTATTTCACCTAATTCTTAAACACCCAAACTCTACCTTGGGGTTTAAGGTGAGGTTAGGTTAGCTTAGCTTAGGTTAGCGTAAGGGTGTTTAATCATCAGGTGAAATAAGTCTAGGTGTGTAATCTATAAGTGATGCCAATTAATTATTTTACCGTGTTATACAAGGTACCAGTATTACCAGATAAGTACATTTCGGTAAACAATAGTTCTAAATGTCTCTTTGTTCGGAAATTTAATGGAAATAAGGAAATAGAATCTGTTACCCGTTCTCTCTACGTCCTATAGTTTCCTCTCCAATTCATCCGCCCTAAAAACGGAAATGTGAACACAACAATACTACCGGAATTCTAGCTGAGAGAATACAAGTGCTTCGAATAGCGTCATCATCTGCAAAATGTTCCTCGTTGTGAGAGCTCTGGGGATATGATCTAGCTAGGATATCTAATAGAGCGGAGTAGGTAGGTTGGTGGGATGCCTGGCAAAACGCAGATTACAGAGTAGAGAATGGGAGAGAAGGAAGAGGAGGAGGAGGAGGGGGAGGAGGAGGAGGAGGGGGGAAGGAGGAGGGGGGAAGGAGGAGGAAGAGGAGGAGGAGGAGGAGGAATTAACATTAAACGTGGGGAAAATAAAGTGGGTTGCCCTACTGACATGTCCTACCTCCGGAAGCTTGCCCCTACCTGCCCGCTTACCTCGCCCTTACCTGCTTGCTCCACCCCTGCCTGGTTGGGCTAAGTTAGGTTAGGCAAATTCAGGTTAGGTTAGATTAGGTTAGCCTACACATATCCGTCGGGCCACCAAACATGACCCAACTTCATAGGGCGTGGTGTAAGGGGGAGGGGAACTGAGGGTGGGGTGGGGGGAACTAACACAAGACTATTCATCTAGACCTTAAGGGTCATTTCGTGGAGACTCAAGCCCGAGACCCTGAGAAAAATGCCCAAAGTTTGTGCCGGTGTACCACACGAGGCCCCTCTTAGAAGATACATAGATTGCCGGATGACGTCTCTCCTCGCTGGTTCTTGATTAGTCTCTTTTAAACAACCGGAGAAGTTGGATTAGTTTCTTTTATTTATGTGCATCTCATTGTGACGGAGGAGGAGCAGCGGGCACCATCACTCCCATTGTGGCTAAGAGAGTATACAGAAGTTGGACCACCTGAAGATTAGACATTCCTGCCTATTTCACTCCAACGCTAACCTAACCACTCCAGGCATAAAGCTCGGGTGTCTAATCTTCAATTGACTCAAAAGTCTAAATAAAAGGTGAAAAAAGTTACATAGACAAAATTTATTCTATGTTCCGGGTTTAAGATAAGGGCGTGAGTGAATAGTTACCGGGAGATATATTCAGCCTCAGAGGGCAATAGACGCGACACAACAAACTAGGTGTAACAGAGCCTCTCAGATAAAGTAGCACGGGGGAGACGCCTACTAGAGGTAATGGAATGTCATCTATATTAAGACAGTATCTTCCGGGCTATTTTTGTCTCTTATATTGTTCTATGGTCTCCTGGTGGGTATTGTCTCCTCCTGTGGTGGTGTATGGATGAAGGATAAGAGGAAAGTGGAGAAGCAATGGTTAATTTGGTGTATGCTAAAACACAGGAGAATGGCATGGCTCTATTTTTTCCCTGCACTTGTCTCAACCTCGCAAAAAAAAAAAAAGTTAAAAGTAATGAAAAAGAAGAAGAAAAATGGTGCCGTGTTGCTTCTCTCTTACGACTTTGAACAATTTAGTTGTCGTGGGTGTAACAGCTCCGTCCAGGGCAGGTGAAGGATGTGTGGGACCGAGTTATGCAAAGAACTCCTTCATTGTGCCATTCATTTGAAGTCAAGTCGAGAGCGTCCCGGCCGTGACGAAATTAGAGCCATTCCAGCAGTCGCAGTGTCTTGATATAGTAAGGCGGGAGCCGCTCGCTCCTCGATATACACATAATAATTCACCCCCGCGGCGTCTCAAGCACCAAAGCTGTATTAAATTTTACGCAGAAAACCTTGAGCTAAAATAAGGATTACAACGAAGAAAACTTGAACATAAAATGTTCCATTTTTGTGATTATAAGAAAACATTACGGAAAAGTTTGAACAAATGGTCAGTATTCATGCCCAGGTGTGGTGACACGAGGCGTCCCTAGCGATGGCACGAAAGACACTGGACGGAGGTGAAGGTAAGTGACAACAACAGGCAATGCTCGGGGCGCTTCTCTACGGCCTTGAAACGCAGCACTGATGAGACGCCCAGTTCTCGACCCATTCTTTGCGCATTAGTGTCGTGGAGGAAATACTGGGCTGGGCTGGGGTACCTCGACCACCAGGCGCCCCCCCCCCCTCCCCCTACCGAGCACTGTATAGGACTAGCTTATCTCTCACGTGACACGAAGGTAACTCTCACATGACACGAAGGTATGCAGTACACTTCCTCTAAACTGACCATAATAACGGGTTACTTCACGCACTACAGTAATCACTTCAACAAGCTGTCGACACTCCGGGAAGCTAAAGTCCTGCAGCAGGTTGTTGTTGTTGTTGTTGAGGTGTTAAAGGTGAAGTGAAGTCCTGCGTCGCTTAACAATGTAGATTTAAACAAATGTCTCCTTCAGCAGGTGCTTATTATGCCCACCTGGGCCCTAAACGACCCTGAAATTGTTATTTAGGATGGGCATGAAGTATTTCCAGACCCCAGGGGGAAGATGGGGAAGTCCTCGTCGTTCCAGGAATGTTACGCCAATGAAGAAATTAAGTTAGTGCGTGGGGGGGGGGACCTAGCAGGAACAACTTCAGGTAAGCTTGCCGCCGCCATCATCCCAGAACAAAGATAACTATTACATTATAAAGTACTGTATTAAACATTTTATAAACGATAAAAGTTGATGTATTATTAATGCAACACTTCCCAGGCAAAGATCGCGGACCTACTACAAAGAGAGACGGAACCAACTAGAAAGTCAACAAACAAACTAATTAAACACTGTGACCTAAGTTTTCTTCATCGATGTGTTATATTTTATTTTTAGTTTCTCAAACTTGGTATCATTAAGATCAATATATCGTTACCTTATTCTTTGCCTGTACGATAGAGATTACTGTTGTAGATACTGAGAATTATCTGGCCAAGACCACTCACTCACTCACTCACATTCTCACTCACTCTCTCTCTCTCTCTCTCTCTTATAATGTGCAACACTTTCTTTGTTACATCATATAACTCTCTCTCTCTCTCTCTCTCTCTCTCTCTCTCTCTCTCTCTCTCTCTCTCTCTCTCTCTCTCTCTCATAAATAAACCAACAATAACATGCAATATTAAGTGACCAGCCGCAGTCAGAAGGTCACGGAAGGTCAGCATCTGCTGCACATGCAAAAAGCGACGCTGGAATTAAGTGGAGTGTAGCAGGTGGGGGGAGAGGCTGTTTATACTGCTTGTTGACTGTCTAAATAAATTTATTTTTATTTATTTTTTGCTCTTAAAACTGAGTTGCATGTGCTAAACTTTTTTTTATCAAAGTATTTTCTTTAAAAATATATCTTTCAGTAAAGTAATAATAATAATAATAATAATGATAATAATAATAATAATAATAATAATAATAATAATAATAATGATGATAATGATAATAATGATAATAATAATAATAATAATAATAATAATAATAATAATAATAATAATAATAATAACAATAATAATAATAACAATAATAATAATAACAATAATAATAATAACAATAATAATAACAATAATAATACTAATAATAATCACAGCTCAAACCCTCACCTAACAAGAATAACATCGGGTAAACATCTCTTCCATAATTACTAAACATCATTACTCGCTGCACAAGAAGGTAGAGAATTGTCTTTAGAATACGTCAACATAGAAGAACAGCTTCATTCATCTTCCCATATTATTTCCTTATAATTCTCTAAGTAGTTTCTGATACATTTTTATTTTATAATATTTATCACCTGGGCTTGTAATATGAGTGATTTTTTGTATTATCCAAGGTAGAAAAATACAGAAATTATTTGAATCATTTTGAGTAGTGGTAATACTTATTTACCACTTATTATTATTATTAATATTATTATTATTATTATTATGAGAATTATTTTTACTATTATATTTATTACTACTACTACTACTACTACCACTCCTACTACTACTGGCATCAACCAATACCAAGCACAAAACACTAATTAGCTTAACATGAGTGTCAAGGAAGTTTATACAAGACGTGAAATTAATTTACATTAAATATTTTTTTCGTGTAGGGAAACTTCTCCAGTGTGGCAGGGACGAAAAAAGCCAAGTTACTCCTAAACTCTCATTTCCCCCCCCACACCATTTTTCCCCACCACTTTGCAAAACATCCAAAACACACACTGTTAAGTAGGTAAAGAGGTGTGTATCCCCAGAGACTCTTGGCTCGTAAGTATACACAAGCTACCCACTTAAACACTTTTGGAATAAGCTTACCCAACTTCACCACACTTCCGCCTGGGCCTGACACCTAAAGCAGCAGACTCCACCACCCTCATCTCCACCCCCAACCTCCAATCCCACATTTCCACTCTTTTTTCCACCTCCGTTTCCGCCAACATACTCACCTCCACCAGCAGTCGCCACCACTAATATCCTTCACCACCACAACCATTACAACCACAACCAACTACCACCACCCACAACCACTATCACCTACCATCATCGGAGCAGAATAAGTCCACCTACTCATTAAAGCGATATCAACTTTAACAATCACATCAACATATCGACTCTACTTAAAATTGCGCCTGAGTAGGATAATCATAATGAGATATCAGAATAAAATTTGTCGCAGATAACAAGTGGAAAAAAAAATTAATGCAAATATTTCTGAAGAGGAGAAAGATATGTATTTTTTTTTCAGATATGATTTAATAACGTGATGACAAAGTTGTGTAATAAGTAATTGTGTCTTTTATTTCGCGTGAGAGAGAGAGTTAAAACTTCATCATAGTAAAATATTAACTAACCAAGACACACTAGCCATTTCAACTTCTTGACATATTCTGCACAGTTTATAAAATTACAGACAACACAACACAACACAATACAACATTACACAGCACTTCCCATCATCTCTTATTGAACAAAGTCGCCTTTAGTTACGGAAGTTATTTATGTTCATTGAACAGTAAATGTTATACACCTACGCATAACTTCCATCGTTCTACTATATAAATAAACATTGCTTTACTTATGTATTTCACAATATTATCAAATGAGATATATATAACTCGTAAATACTCCACAATTATCATTACAAAATTAAACATTACTTTTTGTATTTTGGTCTATTATTAACATAAATATACACAACTATGCTCGATAATTTTTTACCACTGTTAATTTTTTTTCGTCTGTGTATTGAACAAGGAAAGAAAAACATAGGTGTGTTTTTGCCTTCAGGAGTCATCCCAAGTCAGTGTGACCTGTAATCAAGCTGGACTCATGCACTGGGAGTCATTTACGAGTCATCCCAAGCCAGTGTGCCCTGTAATCAAGCTGGACTCATGCACTGGGAGTCATTTACGAGTCATCCCAAGCCAGTGTGCCCTGTAATCAAGCTGGACTCATGCACTGGGAGTCATTTACGAGTCAATGGTGGGGGGGTACTAAGCGGTGTGAGCCTAACGCCACACACACACACACACAGGTTGAGGCGAGACAGGTGGTGTAGATCTACCAGCTGTGGTCAGGATATATGTAAACCAGTTGTGTTTTATTAGAGAAACCAAGAGGTGGTATGTACAGGCTGTGTGTGTGTGTGTGTGTGTGTGTGTGTGTGTGTGTGTAATCAAGACCGCGGGATCTGTACACTTTTATGCTCTATGAATTGTGTGTACGATGAAAACCTTCTACAACTTGCCGGAACTTGGTAAGACCTTCCCATTCATTACGAGTCTGGAGGGAGAGGGAAAGAGAGAGAGAGAGGGAAAGAGAGAGAGAGAGAGGGAAAGAGAGAGGACTTGGATACAGCAGCTGCAAGTTCCTGTTTAAAGAGCCAGTCAGAGGAGAGAGAGAGAGAGAGAGAGAGTGTTCTAGCAATGTTTTCTACCAGAATTCACATCGTCACTAACAGTTTCCACACCAGATTCAGTAACTCCGTACACTATCATCATTACCTACTGTCGTAACACACCGCTCACCTGTAGACACTTCTCTTTATTGTCACACTTCAGTACTATACAACACCACTATCGACACGATGCGGCACAATGCAGTACAGTACCACACACACACCACCACCATCACTAAACTCCAGCACCATCATTATTACCACCATCATTATCACCATCATCACCACCACCAAACTCCACCACCATCACCACTCCATCAACCATCATCATCATCTCTATCACCATCACCATCACGTCGCACCACTCAACAGTCGCCTCTCACCCACCTGCCAGACCATTACTGAGTGGCTCCTGGTGGTTTACCTGTAGTTAACCTGGAGTTGAAGTAGAGTTTACCTGAACCTGTGTTGATTCTCCCCCACCTCCTTTCCACCCCTCCCTCCTTTCCTTCCTACACACTTTCCCTTCCCCTCTCCCTTTCTCCATCTCTCCCCCTCCCACCCTCCATCTTTCTTTCCCTCCGTCCTACCCTCCCTCCCTCCCTCCCTCCCTCAGCTCCTCAGACGTAAGTAACACCTTCGACATCGACACGAGGACGACCAGCGCTTCACGTCAACAACGGAGCATCAAAAGCACATTTCTCAGAAGCTATTACCGTCACACACACACACACACACACACACACACACACACACACACGAAAAAAGAAATAAAAAACATACGTGAAAGAAAACGGTGCCGCTACTAATGACAGGTTGGTGAAAGTAGTGGACGTCTAATGTGGTGAAGTATCCGTGAGTGATCGACGGGTTATACTTGTAATCACAGCAACACACACACACACACACACACACACACACACACACACACACACACACAGAGCCTGGCGGGTGTGTTAGTTCTACTTTACTTTTTATACGTAGCTCCCGTCTGTCCGTAATGCTCCTCCACTACCACAACACCCACACTCTTCTCCCCACCACTTCCTCCCTGGGTGTGCGTCCTGCCGCTGTCCCCTTCTTGTCTGTCAGTCTCTCTGTCTGTCTGTCTGTCGTTTTCTTCGCCGTCATCTCCCCTGTCTGATTTCCTTTGTGATTTTGTTTGTTCCTTTGTTTGTTCTTTATATGTTTTAATCTCTCTCTCTCTCTCTCTCTCTCTCTCTCTCTCACGAACCCTGAGGCTGGCCACACTGACTGTCACCCTAACCAGGTAAGGTAAGAATCTTGACTAATTACAGGTGAAAGTCGGACCATGGCCAGGTAATTAGACCTTTCACGACCCCTAAGGACAAGAGGGGGGGGTTAAGGAGGAGGGAAGAAAGGGAGAGGGAGGAGGGAGGAAAAGGGGAGGTAGGGTACAAAGAGAAAGAGAAAGGCGCAGGAAGGTGGGAATGGGGAAAAGAGAGGAGGAGAAAGGAGAATAGAGAAAGTGGAGGGAGAAAAAGGGTCGAATGACGAGGAAACGTATGAGAGGAGGAGGGAGAGAAAGGGGAAAGAAGGGAAGGAGAAAAAGGGTAAGGAGAGAATGAAAAAAAGAAAAATTCAGAAACACCAAAAAAGATAAAAATAAACAGAAAAAAAACAAGACAAGGAAAATTAGGATAAGACGATAAACAAACAGCAAAAAATAGGAAGAGAAAGGCGACACAACAACAAGAAAATAAATAAACAAAAGCGAATACAGGAAACGTGATAAAGAGACATAAACCAGAATAAAATGTAACAAAAAAAAGGGGAGAAGAGAAAGAAAAACCAAAATAAACCAGGAATAAATAAAAAAATAATAAAAATGGCAATTAAAGGAACACTTATTAAACAAACCAACAGACAAAGAAGGAATTACAAAGACACACACACTAACTAAAGGAAACAAAGAAACAAGAAAAAAATAATAATAATAACGAATGAAGGAATAACAAGATCACCCTGAGATAAAAATAAAAGCTCAGTACAAAAGCCAACGAATAAAAAAAGGCCGAAAATGAAGAATAGAAAATAATTCGTTGGAGAAAAAAGAACAAGAAGAAATAATAGGAAGAATTGTAACGAAAGAGGGAATAACAACAACACCCGGAAATAGGAAGAGTAAGACCCTAAGACAAATGACCGGGATAGAGAAGAATATAATAAAATTAATTGTGAGGATAAGACAAGGAAGAATTGTTGTGTTTCACTCTCAAGAAGATGGAACGACGGACGAGGAGGAGGAGGAGGAGGAGGAGGAGGAGGAGGAGGAGGGCAGAGGTGGAGTGTCGTGTCGTCAGTGTTGTGTGTGTGTATGACCCCTAGCATGACCTACCTAGGTTTTCCACACCAACTTACTACCACCACCTACCACAACTTACCACCCACTGCAAGCCTACGCCATAAAGATTCTAACACCCACCCCCCTCAACCACCACCTCTTCCACCTCCTCTCTCCACCTACTCACTCCCTTTCCACCCATCCACACCGTGCCCCTCTGTTGCCCTGGGTCACTCACTGCGTCCCTCCTGCCGCCTTCATTACCGCCTCATGTCACCCCCCTCCTCCTCCTCCTCCTCCTCCTCCTCTCGTACACTAGACATGACTTCATGAATTCCCTCTGAGATGACATAAAATTTTCTGTTGCTTATTGAACACAAGAAAAAACTTTACTTCAGCCAAATGAGAGAAAGAGAAGTGAAGAGGTTTACAGTACTTGACGAAAATTAATTAAAAGAAAACAGATTCGGGATGGAATAATAATAATAATAATAATAATAATAATAATAATAATAATAATAATAATAATAAGCGCCTTCAAAAACGGACAGAAGCATCAGGTAAGTTATAGAACCGTACACACTCAGTCCCTCCCTGTCACACCCCTGCTGCCCAAGACTGGAGTAGCACTTTCTTCCCTGGAACCATCAGGTAAAGTGGCCATGTGACCCAACCTAAGGATTTAAAACGGTAGAAGGGGAGGAGGACAGTGCAATATTACATCTAAGAATAGCGTCTATATCCTCTACATGGTAACATGGTGTCGCAAACCTTAAGGGATGGTAACTTTCAGGGGTGAAGATAAAAGTATACTCCAGCGTGGAAGAGACGCCACCTATGAGAAAGCTTAATATAAAGACAATAAACTATGGAAAAGAGGCCGAGTCTTTATGAGACGGATGGGTGACGACCAAGGTGACGCCTCTTGAATAATTCCAGGTGGCAGGTGTGGAGGACGCCCGCCGGGAGAATTTTGAATTTCTCCTCAGGTGTGGAGGGTCACACACACACAGACACAAACACACACAAACAAACACATACACACATTCTCTCCAGTTGCTTTTTTGAGGTAGCCAGGTAGCGCGAGAGGGGGAGGGGAGGGGAGGGGGTCTCCTTACACAGTTTTCTTTTAGAGGTTTAAGGGTGAAGGCCGGAACATTTCTGAAGTTCCTTGCTCCTGTTTTGGCGGCCTTCAGGTACAAGTAACCTTTCTTAAATGTTCCCTTTTTAAAGTTTCAAGACGGAGAGGGGTGGGGGGGGGTTAGGTTAGGTTAGGTAGAAAAGTATAATGAATGAAGATGGATGTCAAGGTTCTCTTTAATTCTACAAGACGTGGAACACACCACTACAGGTTTACTTAAAATAATTTACAGTATTTCTCAAGACTTTTACTTTAGAATCCGCTGAAAGAAAACAACGGAAGGGCATATACACATTATATAAATACTTATACATTTGATATAGGCTTGAGAATAAATATTATATAAACGGTATATTAAAGATTAGTTTAGTTTTAATTATAATACACCTTGAAGATCCCCTTGAAGTCTAGGTACAGAACTGTGCTTGATCTTTCAGATGTCAATCTTGAGTAAAAATGGAGACAGGTTAAAGACTATATATAATGTTAGAAAATGAAAACACTACCAAACAGTCAACCAGAGTCTACAAGGCGAAGCTCAGTCAACACCACAACGGACTGTCTTTTGGTCTTGAAGTGCATGAATGTCCAAACGCAGTGGAAGACAAGTGAAAAAATATCGAACTTTTTGCTCTCTCTCTCTCCTCTCTCTCTCTATCTCTCTCTCTTGTTTAAGAACGCAAGAGTTATTTATAAGGGCTCCTGAAATCCCACCATTTCAGCCTTTATCTCTCTCTCTCTCTCTCTCTCTCTCTCTCTCTCTCTCTCTTCTAAGAACGCAGGAGTTCTTCTTAAGGGGGCCCCAGTGTCGAGTCCCGAGTGTGTATCGGCAGGTGAGCTACGCGACCACTGGGCCAGGGCGCACCTCAAGCCTGGCTGCACCATCTCGTAAAGTTACAGCCAAAGAGATGTGAGATTCACCAAGGATCTGCCGCTGCTACTCACACACACACACACACACACACACACACACACACACACACACACAGACGCGCGTTGCCTAAGTTGGGATTTGAGTGCCATACTTAAAGTTTGAGTGCCATATCTGAAATTTGAGTGCCATGTCTGAATGTTTTTGAGTGCCATGTCTGGGGTTTGAGTGCCAGGCTTGAAATATGAGTGCCATCTCTGAAGGTAATATGTGTGCCCTGTCTAAACGTTATTTAAGGGCGGGGTACCAAAGTGTGAACGAGGGAATGTGGCTGGGTAAAGGGGAAGACTGGGAGTATAGTGTGGGTGGTGGTGGGTGAGAATGGGCGTGTAGTGTGGGTGGTGGCGGGGTGAGAATGGGCGTGTAGCGTGGGGAGTGAGAGGGGGCGAGGAGTCACTTACACCCACTCTTCATCTCCCCTACATAGAAGAGAGGGGAGAGTACTGGGGAGAATAAAAGAGGAGAAGAGGAAAAGGGTGAGATAACGAGAGGTAACAGGTCAAAGAAAACCTAAGAATGGCTGAAAAAGAAACGAGAAAAGGTGGCATAGGAGAAACCAACGGCATAATAACGAGAGGAACAGGAGTACAACCGATGAAGGAAAATGGAAATGGAAAGAGGAAGGTGGAAAAGGGAAAGACAGGGAAGAAAGAAGAGAGGAGGGAAGATGATGGTGAGGGACAATGAAGGGAGGAACAATTGAGGAAGAAGACGGGAAGGGAGGAACTCCGAAGGGAGGTAGACAGGGAGGATGAAGGGTGGCATGAGAATAGAGGAGGATGACTTAGTGAGAGAGAGAGCAGTTGGAGAGGTGCGTCTTAATTACGATAAACTTCTCAATAGGGCTTTCGAGGTTAATCATTAATCATTATCGACTGCCCGGCTCCTGCCACGATGAGATGCTGGGATATTAAAATTAAAAAAATCGTATAACTTTTTATGGAGGGGAAGAGGGAGGTAATGAGGAGGAGGTGTGCGGAGGAAGGGGAGGGAGGGGGCATGGAGAGGATGGGGAAGGGGAGGAAGGGGAAGGGGTGAGAATAGGGAGGTAGTGAGAAAGAGGGGAGGGTGGGGTGGGAGAGGATGACGAACTCTTTAATATTGTGGCGTACCCTACATCGCCTGAGGGGAGTTGAGAAGGTTTTTTAAGAGAGTCATTACTGTTTGTAGTATAAGTAAACAAAATTATAATAAGTTTTTCCTCCAGATTTACACACACACACACACACACACACACACACACACACGCGTTGTTTATAAGTTAAAGGTTAGAGTGAATACATAACCCTTATCCCCTACCTTACCATGTCACCCCTTACCAGCCCAAACAATCCCCTTAAGGTAAGTACAAAAACCCCTTTCCTTACCTTACCTTGCACCTCCATCACCTTATCATGATGCCTCTACTGTACTTTATCTTGACCTTGCTATGAAAAAAAAAAACTTCCTTTACCGTAATAATTCCTTGGGTACATACAAAGCCCTTTAACCGAACCCTACAGCTCGCTTATGTCCACAAAGATAACTCACTAAGACCAAGATCCCACTGTATAGTCGACTACTGAAGCCTCTCCTCCTGAACCACCAACCCCGAGATTCAGACTCGTAAACCCAAAACATTTATGGACAGAATAATGTATCAGTCTAACTATCCGTCCTTATTTGGGTGTAAGTGAGATGTTATAAGATTAAAAACAAATAAAAAAAACAATAACCAATAAATAAACAAAAATAAAACATAATAATGGAAAATAAGTGAAAAGAATCATTGATAGGAAATCTCTCAAGGTCACCCTAGATAGACGATGGTATTTAAGACTTCCTTATCCACTAATGTGTAACTCACTCCAAGAAGTATCTTTACGATTTTGTGTGAGACAATGTGACACAACAGACGAAGGATTTTGACAACCCTACCGAGACAACAGGAGTCGCAGTGTTCATTTTGAAATTCATCGACCGCCTCCGTGAAGATTCTTTCTGGGAGTGATGCAACAACAAACAAGAGACCGAGAACTTTGGCCTCTGTAATTATTCGATCATATTTAACTCTTGGCTAACTCAGGGTATTGTTGTCACGGGATAGATGGTCGAGTAAATCTCTGGGAATCGCTTCTTTTACAGACCCCCCCCCCCCCAAGGTTTTACGAACCCTCCTTATCTTACGATTTACGCTGGTGTGTGTGTGTGTGTGTGTGTGTTTAATTCCTTAATCTCTCGAACTCTTTCTCTCTTCCTTTTCTTCTGTTTTCACCAATCGATTAATTATACATCCATTTGATTTACATAAAGTATATTCTTAATTCATTTGACTTTCTTTCTATTCTTGGTATATTTATTGTTTTTCGTCTATTTATCAACCACTATAAAACACTGATCATTTGACTGTCTAAATATCTACTCTCAATATTTTTAATTATAGTTTTATCTCGAAGTATTCCTACGTATCTACTTATCACTCTTTATTATAAACAATTGTACAGCCACTAACCGTATTAAAGTGTAATTCTTCAGCATCCCAAACCATAAGAGTTGTTTTGACATTGAACAAAAAGTTATTCATTAAAATGTAAATCAAATTCCCTCTCATAAACTTGATATAAAACGTCCCCGATATTAACCGATGATATACGAGTTCTAAACAACTATATCAAACGCTTGTATATAAAAAAAATAATTCGTTTTATAGTTGAAATAAGACGAGGATATTTCAGTATTGTGGTTCGCCCCGTCAGGAGAACAGCAGCACCACACTTCTGACGGTGTCTGTGTGAGGGAGATTAACACAGGCGTGACCGAGGGCTGGATTAAGGTGTCCTGACCAGCATCCACAACACAACAGTCAACATGCGTTCATCCTGCAAGATTTTGTTCAAAGTGCAGACGAATCAACTGATGGTGGATGGTGGGCAAATGAAACGTGAAAAACAAAATAATAATAATAATAATAATAATAATAATAATAATAATAATAATAATAATAATAATAATAATAATAATAATAATAATAATAATAACTCCAATAGTCTTCGAGGCTTGACGATCGTAGCACACTGTAGACTAACCGGTTTTTTTCGGTATGAAATAAGGTAACGTGGCCGGTACTGCATTCGACTGCTTTCACTTTCCAAATTATAAATGTAGGTACCCATTCATATCTAAGTGAACCAACGACTCTTAGGACTGAGGACGAGCACTGTAACCACTCAGTCATTGCACCCTTTGATGACTAGACCTCGTAGTTTACTTGAGGTTTATAGGCAACACATCGTCCTATTTGAGATGTGTTAACCAATCACCTGAAGATTCAACTAATCATAGGAATCAATAACGAATCATTAGCTCTACGAATCAGAGGAGTCAATAACAAATCACCTAGTTCTACGAATCATCTAATTGCACCAATCCTAAGACGAATCATCAAGACACTGCTGATGTGGGCGGAGGCAACGGAGGCCACTTCATCAGAGAAGACAATCTTGGAGGTGATCCCCCGGGGCACAGATGGTGTTCCCGGCTCCAATTAGCGACATTCGATCCTTTCCTCCGAGGGCTGCTGGCCGGGTCATGCATAAAACCAATACCTCATTTACATGATTCAATTACTACCTACGACCTCTCTCTCTCTCTCTCTCTCTCTCTCTCTCTCTCTCTCTTACCTCTTGACCCACCCTATCTCTTTCACTCTCCGTCTCTCCTTTCTTATCTCCCCTTTCCTCCTAACTCTCTCTCTATGTCTTTTCTCCATTTTCCTCCTCACTCTCTCTATCTCCTGTCTCCCTTCTCCTCTCTCTCCTGTCTCTCTCTCTCTCTCTCTCTCTGGACGTCTGTAGCTCCTCAAGCCTCTAAGTAAATCTGGGGAGTGTAATTAGTCTAGAATTTTAAGGAGAAATGGTTAATAATGAGTTGGGAAGATCATGGGAAACGAGGTGCTAGTGGTTGGGGCAGAGGTGGTGGGGAGATTGGTGGTGATGGGGAGGAGAGGTGATGGGGAGATTGGTGGTGATGGGGAGGAGAGGTGGTGAGGAGATTGGTGGTGATGGGGAGGAGAGGTGATGGGGAGATTGGTGGTGATGGGGAGGAGAGGTGGTGAGGAGATTGGTGGTGATGGGGAGGAGGTGATGGGGAGGTTGGTGGTGATGGGGAGGAGAGGTGGTGGGGAGATTGGTGGTGATGGGGAAGAAATGGGGAGTTTGGTAAAAGTTAGTACCTGGCGAGATTGATGGTAGGGGTGCAGTGGGGACATTAGTGAAGGGTGAAGTTGAGGTGGGGAGATTAGGGAATAGGGAAATGAGGTGTCTTGATTTAGGAAGTGGATGTATCGTCTCATTTTGGTCACACACACACACACACACACACACACACACACACACACACACGTAGCACAGACAGACAAACACAGACAGGTATTTCACTATACTTCACCCAACCATGCTCTTCTTCCCTTCCACTAATCACACTCTTACTGTGAATGGCCTAAGGAAAATCCCAGACCCGTCCTCCTCCTGCCTACTCTAATTAACTGACAATTACCTGAAATTTGGGTGGGAATTGTCACTGGCGCTACACCCGTCTGCCCTAATTCCTCGCCCTGTAATATATGACATAATGAACCACTGATGTTAAGACGAAGCAGTAACGAGGGCGGATGGGAACTACGATAGTGTAGATAGTAAAGGAGAGAGAGAGATGCATTTGTTGTATATAATTAGTTAAAGTCAGATGGTTAGATGGTTAGACAGAGAGTTTCGACAGTTAGATAAAAAGTTCGAAAGTTTGATAGTTAGTTCGATAGTTAGATAGAGAGTTCGAAAGTTACAGATAGATCGATAATTAAACAAATAGTTTGACAGTTAGACAGCTACAATTTATACAGTTATCACTGACCGTCCACAACCGTCCCAGCATCAACACGAATAACCAAATCTCTCGCTGTGATCGAGACAGGGATGACCTGAGACGCGTAAATATACAGTACACAGTGATGTACAGTGCAGTCAGGGATAAATGTTCGCTCTCTATAATGACACTGAATCACGAGAATGAGTCTCCGAACTGACTTACCCTGACTGTCATCTGGTGCCGGTGTGTTGTTTGATCTCGTTTGGGGTCGATTCTGCTTTAGTTTGGGAGGGAGTGAACTTTTGACCACCAGGTGTACACAACACAAGTGGCCGCTGGAATGTGATGATATAAGTAGGTCAGATTCTACTTATATGAATAATACTTAATAAAAATAAGTATTCGGGTGATATAGATGTGAATGATAATGAATAATATTTAAGATTATATAGACGCTGTTGACGGAGTAATATTCATAAACAAATTTAACCTAAACTAACCTGAATATAGACAAATTAACATAAAGAGTTGACATCTAAACCCAGACTAAACGTCTACGAAAAACAGCCATACATCATACAGGTTACTGATGATCATTTCCAAACATGAGAAATCAATTCAAACTATGAGGAGAAAAAACAAAAATGGTGTTTAAATTATGTGTTGGTGGGTAATGGTCACCTGTACTGTACCTAGCTGGGATATATACAAGTTGATGGTCACTTAGCTTGTACTAATGGGTGACAGCTCTCAGTGTACGGGATATATAATGGCTATCAACACGAGTAAATATGTTGTGACTTTATTTGTTTGTGGGGTGGAAGGGCGTTGTTTGTTTTATGTGTTTGTGTGTGATGTCAGCCATAATCTCTCTCTCTCTCTCTCTCTCTCTCTCTCTCAAACGTACACATAATTTATGGTATGTGCGTGTATAAGACAGATACACACACACATACATACATATATACTCGTTAGTAACACCCCCCCCCACACACACACAAGTACTCCTTAGAATACTCAAGATTCTCACACTGCTGTACTCAAGAAACACACTGTACTCAAGATGCATACAACGTCCTAAAGATTCCCATACTGGTGTACTCAAGAAACACACTGTACTCAAGATGCACACAACGTCCTAAAGATTCTCACACTGCTGTACTCAAGAAACACACTGTACTCAAGATGCACACAACGTCCTAAAGATTCCCATACTGGTGTACTCAAGAAACATACACACACACACACTGTACTCAAGATGTACACAGATTCCTCAAAGTACTCAAGATTCCCACACAGTATTTATGAAGCACACAGTGTACAGTAGTTAAGATTCACACAGTGTACTTAAGGGTTTATTGAACTAGTTACTGGAATGGTCCTCTGATGACGTCACTAGCAACAGATTGAGGGTTAGGTTGAATTATATGATGATGATGATTAGTGGAGAGTGGTCAATATTTCAATACTGTAACGATAAATATGATGACAAACACTTACAATATTATGATGAAGATGATGACTGATGATAATGCTGATGACGATTGATGATAATGATGATGATGGAATTGACGGAGGTAATGATGACAAGATATAAATTTGCATATTAATCCACAAAGGTTCAATATAAAGACAATTCCATTAAAGACATCAATAATCTGATCGTCTTGTCCTTTCTTTCATTCGTAGGAGAAAGCAGGAATGAAGATAATACCGATAAAGATGGAAATGGTCGAGATATCTAAAAATAATAAGAACTTAACATAGTTCATCGTAGTTTAAACGATTATGGATCAAGCAAGGTTCAAGAACTCTTACACAAACACAACAGCAGAATCAATAAAAGCAGCAGAACAACAACAGTAACAACAGCAATAACAACAACACTAACAACAACACAAAAAACAACAACAATAACAACACCAACAACAACAGTAACAACACCACCAACAGCAACAAAAACATTAACAACACCACCACCACCACCAACAACAACAGTGGCGGCAATCGGAACAGCGCGAGGTCAGGAGGAAAGGCAGTCCCAATAATTGGTTCCAGCAGTAATTACCGTATATTACAATTAACAACATAATTTGCATCAGTGACCGTCATTAGAGTTTACAGTCTGTGTTGACATTGTGCACCTGATTGATTCAAGGTTATTCCCACAGGTTAACGAATTACGGGGACAAGACGATGCTATCACTCCCAAGCCTCGATGGTCGATGATTACGGCCAACATTTTGAGAAATTTATCCCTTAAAGACATCCCCATTTAGGCTGTAATTCACGTCAGCGAGAGAGGGGGGAAGGTTCGTGTAGATTAATAATATAATTATATCCTAGACCCGCGTTGTATTATTAGGATTATTCTGCGCGTAGGAAGATTATCATTAATCCTTCCTTTAGTCTATAAACAGAAGGACTTCGGCTCCTTTTAATAGTGTAATGGCCAGGTAGAGTAAGGCAGTACCTAAACTTAGACTGGGGGTGACTGAAGCGTACTAGTATTTAGACTGGAGGTAACTGTGTCGAGTATTGAGACTGGAAGTAACTGTATAGTATCAATTATTTAAGAGTGACGTAATCTAATCCACTTACAGCCTAAACGAATGACCACTCTTTATTACACATGGCAGTACGAGTGTTATAGGTAGTTAAGAGTGGTGTAAGTGCCCCTCTGAGTGCCACTGTGCCACTACACGCTACTGGGGCTTAGTGCCACACAACCTAAGACCTAGAGTGCCAATAACGCTGATTTGTTCGTCCTCTTTAGGTCAGTTACAGATCTTATTTCTAAACCACTGCAGAATCCAATTACAATTTATAGTTAAATGAAAAAATGGGTAAATATATGAATGAGTAAATAAATAAATAAATAAATAAATAAATAAATAAATAAATAAATGTATATATGAATAAAAAAATTAATTGAATAGAGAAAGATGAATAACTCAGATCACGTGAAGAAAGACGAACAGAGTTAAGACGATGTTCACTATACCCAGCAGGTGGAGGTAGTGGGAGCAGGGCTAGCTACAGGTTCTTCCCCTTGGCTATGGACGCGGCGATATTCCCAGCTTCAGGGGGCGCTGCGGGTGATGGAGAGAGAAGCTTTTAGGTAAGGGGGAGGGAGAGGACGAGGGAAGGGAGGGAAGGAGGGAGGGAGTGGAGGGACTCGCAGATATGGCTGGTAAGTGAGTTTGGATATGATTTATGTTGAGTATATGAATGTCGCTGAGCCGAGGGCGAGATGGAAGTGTTACCGGCAGATATTGCAACTTATCTGCTGTTTGGAGTAGTGTGTGTGTGTGTGTGTGTGTGTGTGTGTGTGTGTGTGTGTGTGTGTGTGTGTGCGATGCGTGTGTGTGTGTGTGTGTGTGTGTGTGCGCTTCATCTATGTTATAATTAGCACCGATTTTTTCTCTTCCTGTTATAATTAATGATATTTACCCAACTAATAAGTCTTCACCACCAGACACTTCACCTAAATCAGATTACTTCACAGTAAGAGAGTCTCACCTTCACCTAACCTAACCATCCACCTACACCACACCACACACACCTGCACCTCCACACACCTGCACCTCCACGGACCTGCACCTCCACGCACCTGCACCCCCACACACCTGCACCTCCACACAGCTGCACCTCCACACACCTGCACCTCCACGCACCTGCACCTCCACACACCTGCCTCCCCCAAATGGACTCACTCAGGCTTCCCTCTGGCCGTATGCCATAGCAGAAAATGACACATAATTGCCCGAATCAGCTTGACAATTAATGCCTCCAGCCGTGACGACCTTTAACCATTGTTGTTTGCCGTGCAACACAAGACGCAATAATTCGCTGTTATAATTGCGCAGCTAGCGGGTCTTCTCCTCCCCCTCCTCCTCCTCCTACTGCTGCTGCTCTTCCATTTGCTCCATCTCCTCTTCCTACTCACCCCTCCTCCTCCTCCTCCTCCCAATCCTCCTTCTCTTCCTCTCTCTCATTCTCCGACCTCCGTGTTTTTGTCGCTCTCTTTGTTATAGGAAAATTATCTCGACCTGCGATTATTGGCTGAGGCGACTCCTGTTGGGTTTTTTTTCCTCCACGGGATAAGGTCAATATTCTTTTGTTTTTGTTTTCTGAGGATGGAATGGCCGCCAAAAAGTTCTAAACAGACGAGCTCACATCTTTCGTTTCCGCTTCGATAAACAACATTTAGTTCAGTGGTCAAGAAGGCAACATTTACTGGAAACTATTGTCATTTTTGTTTACTTCAAGATATCTGATAATTTTTTCATTCATCTGTAAACAAATAATCACCGTAATTTCCCAAATGCTGAAGAATTTATCGTAAATTTCCATATACCGAATAATTTGCCATAGATTATCATATATAAGAGATTTTACCGTAAATTTTTAAAAGCTGGGGAATATATCATCAATCCCCAAATGCAGGAGAATTTAACGTAATTTCCCAAATGCTGGAGAATTTACCGAAAAGGTAGACCAATAAGGAGCATAGCCGAAGTCCTTAGCACCTCGAAGGAGCTTTACCACAAAGGAAAGAACACATTGGGAGCATCTTCAGCTGTAACAGAATTAGCATATATTTGCATACGTGAAAGATGTCTCGCGGGGACTTATTTTCGCGAACACAAAGTCAACCAAGACGTCGCGAAAATAAACTACGAACGACTTTCTGATATTAGATGCACACCACCTCTCCTCACCCCCCCAGCACACCCCCCTCCACCCTCTCCTTCACTATCCACCTTCACTATATTGTTTTCCCTTCAGTTTCATAATCAAGATGTTGTTTGTCCTTCGTTTATATTAAGTCTCGCTTTGATTACTTTGTCATTTTCTTGTTTATTTTCATTTTCCTTTTTTTTTGTTATGTTAATTTACTTTGTCTCAACTTTGTTTTGTTTCCTTTACATTTATCATAATTAACTATTTTTATAATTTCTTGCCTATTTTTCCCTCTTATTTCCCTTTTATTTTCTTTCAATTATTTACTTTTTACTCCTTTAAATAAGTTGTTGCTGTGTTTAAGAGTGAGCTGGAGAGAGGGAGGGAGGGATAAAAGTACGGAGAGAGGAAGGGAGAGATAGCGGTCGGATGAGGAGAATGGAGGAAGGAGTGAGTGAAGGAAGGAGAAAGATAAATGAGGAGGGAGGAAGAGGAGGAGGGAGGGAGATTGAGGACAAAATCAGATTAATACCACAAAACAACAGGTATTAAGACATTCCAAGAGAGACGCAAGAAAATGAGTGAAGAAGGAGGAGGAGAATATGATGAAGAAGACGAGAAAGGAGAATTTGATGAACAAGAAGAAAGAGAATAATACAAAAGAGAAGAAGAAGAACAAGAAGAAGGACCTTGAGGGAGGGAGCCAAGAACCTGCTTCCTGAGGCCACACCCCCCCACCCTCCTGCCCCTCCTGCAGGTGGACCACAACACAACAGGTAACCATGGAGTTCTCGCCTCACATACACCTTCCTGTTTACCTCTGTTGTTTCTCTCTATTCTCTATTTAATGTCTCTTTCTACCATTTTATTTCCATTCATTGTCGTTCACCTATCGTCATTTCCTTCTCGTGTTTTATCCAACCTTCTCTTCTTCTACCTTACACCAGCTTCCTTCTTTCTCCATCATCATTTGTCCTTTCTTATCTACTCTCCTTCCTTACACTATCCTCCCTCCTTTGTTATCTCCTTCTTAATACGCAAATCATCACAATTCGCTCCTTCATCGTCCCCCTCCTTCTCCCCCGCGTCTTCCCATTTATCATGATCCAGGGCGGTTCCCTCCACCGCTGTCCTGGGCTCGGGGCGTCGTGGCCTGAGGTGCTGTGGCCAAGACCATCTCGAGGGACCAGTTGCTGCAGCTGCTGAGGACAACACCTGTTGCATCACGCCTCTGGGCACCTATTGTCCCCAGGGTATGTGAGAGGGAGGGAGGGAGGGAGGGATATAGGCATGAAGGCAGAAAGAAAAGTAGGTAAGGAGGCAGGAAGAGAAAGAGAAATATGGAAGGAGGGAGGGAAGTATGGAGGAATGGAAGGAGGTAAGTAGGGAGAGGTGGAGGAAGGGCGGTAGGGAGTGAGGGAAGGAGTGAAGCAGTCATAAAGGCAGGGAGGGAAGGCTGAGGGGAACACAGGAACAAACGGGTGACAGCAGAGAGACGGAAAGACAAAAAGGGAAGAAGAGAAGAGTAGAAGGAGATGAAAGATAGATACAAGAAAGTAACAAACAGCAGATAGATAAAGAGAGACAGGGAGAGACAAGAGACAGATGACAACGCCGGGGAGACACACATATATTAGCCACATCGGTAAGGTACACATGACGACGGCTCATCGGCTAATTGCTTGGGCTGAGGAAAATGGATTGATTACCATTCATGTGGAAATGAATTAAATTGGAAGGGGGGGCGGTACGGGCGAACTGAGAGGCGGAATAATTTAAGGAGGTGGTGAGGAGAGGGAGAGAGGGGGGAGGAGAAGAACGGTGGTAGTGGGGTGGGAAGGGGGGAATGTGCTAATTGGGAGAGTCTCAGGTGTATAACAGGTGCACGAAGGGGAAGGGCGTAATGGGAGTGGGAGGGAAGGGTTTGTGGGAATTGGTGGGAGGAGGTGGGAGCGAAAGATAAATTTAGGAAGTGAAGTTGAAGGACGGATAGCCAGCCATAGAGATAGAAATAGATAGATAGATAGACAGATAGATCGATAGAGAGAGAGAGGTCGACTACTACCTCACAAGGATGGGAGAAACTAAACAACAAAGAGCTGTCTAAAGATGTATCCCTCCCTTCTTCACCCCCACCCCCTCCGGTAGCAAGAAACAGCTCAGGTGTGTCCAGTCACCTTTTTAGAGATGCTGAGCAATTACGTGAGGCAGGTAGAAATCCACACGACCTTCAAGTACAGGTGAAATGAAATTTGTCTCGTCAAACGCTTCCATAAAAACGAGATATTCTCCTGAACACTTACCTACCAACACAGATAAAATACACACACACACACACACACACACACACACACACACACACACACACACACTCAAAAATAAGAAATATAGAGAAATCCTCCAAGACAACATGATAGCCTTGTAATCACCCGGGAGCCGCCTTAGGCCACTAGGTCTGACGCCTGCCAGCTGTTCTCCATTACTCTCGACCTTATGGGAAGCACACGCACAGACCAGGCGTTATCATTACACGTTTAATTATGCCCTATCTGCTTAGTACAGAGAGTTATGGTCACTGGAATTACAATTTGGGGTTTGTTTTGGCGGTGCTGTTGAGAGCCAGGCAGGACTAAATAGCCCATATGTGGAATTTGCTGTTTTAATATTATTCGGTTTGTGTGTGTGTGTGTGTGTGTGTGTGTGTGTTGCCCGTCTTCACTTGTGTGGGGTTTAAACGCTGATACTCAAGCTATCTCGGGAAGGTTATTGTAATACTGAGAGGCGGGAAGGCGGAGAAGCGGAGAGGTGGGGAGGCTGAGAGGGGAGGGAGGAGGAGGAGAGGCGGGGAGGGCTGGAGAGGGGAGGAGGAGGAGGCGGGAGGAGGAGGAGGCGAGGGAGGAGGAGAGGCGGGGAGGAGGAGAAGGGGGCGGGGAGGCTGAGAGGTGGGGAGGCTGAGAGGCGGGGAGGAGGAGAGGCGGGGAGGCTGAGAGGTGGGGAGGCTGAGAGGCGGGGAGGAGGAGAGGCGGGGAGGCTGAGAGGTGGGGAGGAGGAGAGGCGGAGAGGCTGAGAGGCGGGGAGGAGGAGAGGCGAAGAGGCGGAAGCAACGTGTTTTGATTTTATGTGGTCAATTATTTCTTCCCTTCCAGCTGACTAAACTCCATTTCCTTAAACTGAAGTAAAAGTCGAGTATAACGTTAGTCGTAAAATTAAAAACATATTCATTTTGTATTATAAAAAAAGAGAATTTGTAAAATCTTCATAACAAAACAGTGTAGTCTAGTCTTTTTCATAGTTAAAATACATTACTTTCTTCCATCCAACTGTATCTTGAGAAAGGTCGGATTAGGCCCTCAGCTTATTTAACCTCATGATTAAATACTCTAGCGTTCTGGACACACACACACACACACACACACACACACACACCTTGTCCATCACTCAAAAAACATTATCCGCGCCAAATCTTTCCAGAAGTTTAATACACACACACGCGCTCAAGACCCCTTCCTCTCTCTCTTTCTCTCTCTCTCTCTCTCTCCCGTAGCTCAGAACAACAGGTACAGTCTCGTTCAAGATTCTTCGAACACTGCTGGAGACAGCTGGCAACTCAGGGCCGTTTGTTTACTATAGTACGTAGTATAATATAATACGAAACAACAAAGCCCAACCATTAATTAAGAAACAGGGAACTAAGTAACCAATCACCGATAACCTTTTACATTCATTCATAATTTTTACTTCGTACTATAGTAAAAAAACGGCCTGGAGTTGCCAGCTGTTTCCAGCAGTGTTCGAAGAATCTTGAACGATACTGTACATCTTCACACCTGAACAACAGGCACATCTTCACACCTGAACAACAGGCACATCTTCACACCTGAACAACTGGCACATCTTCACACCTGAACAACAGGTACATCTTCACACCCGAACAACAGGTACATCTTCACACCTGAACAACTGGCACATCTTCACACCTGAACACCAGGTACATCTTCACACCTGAACAACAGGTACATCTTCACACCCGAACACCAGGTACATCTTCACACCTGAACAACAGGTACATCTTCACACCTGAACATCAGGTACATCTTCACACCTAAACAACAGGTACATCTTCACACCCGAACACCAGGTACATCTTCACACCTGAACAACAGGTACATCTTCACACCTGAACACCAGGTACATCTTCACACCTGAACAACAGGTAAATCTTCACACCTGAACATCAGGTACATCTTCACACCTGGGTCTTAAGTAACTCCTCCCTCGCGTACCTGATTCGTTATATTATCCCGTTGCCTTTCATACCTCAGCATCAAAGAAAGTCATGAGGAGAAAGCACACACTGTGAACACTTTCTCTCCCTGCACCCCTCCCCCTCCATCCCACCACCCACGCTCATTACGCCGTGTTCTTTGGGCTAACATTCCATCAGGCTTCAAGGTAAGAATTCTCTGTTCCAAGTCTTACTCCTCCTCACCCACCCCGACGGACTATAAATGAAGCGCTTTACATTAGGGTCGGAAAATAGATGTGTGTGTGTGTTGGGGGGTGGAAGGTATCTGTGCTGGAGGGTGGGGGAGTGTGTATAAGGAGAGGAGGGTGTGGCAGTGTGAGAGGGGGTGGGGTGTGTGGGGGGGAGTATGTAGGGAATGGAGGGTGTTGGAGGGAGGGTAAGGAGTGTAGGGAGTGTGTGGGGAAGGAATGTATGTATGTGTGTATGTGTGTGTGTATGTGTGTGTGTGTGTGTGTGTGTGTGTGTGTGTGTGTGTGTGTGTTCACGTATGATTTTTGTGTACTTGTTTTTTGTTGTTCTCTTTTGTTATTTATTTTAAGTTTGCTCTCGAGGAGGAAGAGGTCAAGGACGAGTCTGGGGAAGGGGGAGGAGAGGAGAAGGAGGAGGGAAGGAGAAGGCTGGGGAGGAGGAGAAGGAGGAGGAGAGGGCTGGGAAAGGAGGAGAAGTAAGAGGTAGGAGGCTGGGGGGAGGAGGAGAAGGCTGGGAAAGGAGAAGAAGTAGGAGGCAGGAGGCTGGGGGAGGAAGAGGAGGAGGCTTGCGGAGGAGGAAGAAGAAATAAAGAGGGCAATAAGGAAGAAGGAAGTTAAAGAGAGGTAAGAAAGAAGAAGGAAGGAAGACTGAGAGGGAGAGGGAATGAATAAGACTGCCTCCTCATGACTTAGTCTCGCTACAAAGACCGGACTAACACACACACACACACACACACACACACACACACACACACACACACAGACTTGGGGGAAAGTAAAGAAGAAAAACAAGAGGAAAGAAGAATATAGGAGAATGTATAATAAAAAGGAAAATAAAATAAATAAAATAAAATAAAATTCAGGAAAAATAAATGCAAAAGAGATAAAAGATGAATAAAAATAGAAAATAAAGTTAAAGTGGAATTAGTGAAGGAAAGATAAAAAAACAAAATAAGAACAGAATGTCAACAACAGAAAACGTAGGAGGAATGTTAACTATTTATTAAAACTAGAGAAGAGAAGCAATAATATCTAAAGCGGAAGAAACGAAAGAAGGGATAGATGAAATAATAGAGAAAGAGGATACAGGAAATATTGTAAAAACAAAACAGGATGAATATGTGAAAAGAAAGAAAGGTTGGAGAAAGGAAAGGAAGAGGAGACGAATACAAGAGAGATATGAAGTATAGTTATCATAGCCTCTTGTGACCTCACCTACCGTGCCAGCCCTTCATGCTGTCCAATATTTTCATCAAATCTACAAAACACTCGTCCGTTTTTTGACGACCATAAATCGTGTTTCA
Source organism: Homarus americanus (assembly GCF_018991925.1). Taxonomy (NCBI): domain Eukaryota; kingdom Metazoa; phylum Arthropoda; class Malacostraca; order Decapoda; family Nephropidae; genus Homarus; species Homarus americanus. The sequence goes on from NW_024732554.1 coordinate 72,821, forward strand.
GATCAAACATTTCGCTCCCCTAAAAAATTGGTGCAGTTAACCCGGCGTTGTGATTAAACATTGCCTTTGTACAATTACTCTACACAGGAGAATAAATCTATGAAATCTTTTTGTTTTTCAATCATCGCTGTGACTATGTGACTACGGGAGCTTTACCCATAGCTTACCAGGAATTGTTTCCGGGAACTCTCTTCCTTGTAGCCGACAGTGTGAGTAAGTTTTGTGTGACAGAAGGACAGGTTGGTACACGGAGTCCTGCGAGTGTGTAAATATGTATCTCTGCTCTCTGTGCTGCCGTAACGAGTCAATACAAACAACTGTTGGTTCAGGGTCGTGTCGACACCATCAGCTGTGTGTGATCGATACACAGCGATGGTCTACACGGGCGTCATTATACTGTTACTTCTCTCCATTGTATATCAGGTTGTCACGCGGGAAGCCTCGACGTAAGGTGAGCTGCTGGCCGGGAAGAGCCCAGGCGTCTACTAGTGAACACGATATATAACTTGATCCCTACTTGGGGCAAAGTGGGTTTCAAAGGAGATGTTTTACACCGTTTCAGGAATGTTTTGATGTGAGTATACTGTACTGTATAGTGCTAGTGGTAGGAAGGCTGGTGGTAGGAAGGTGTCAGTGATGGTGGTTGTCAATCATCCTCTGCCACCACCATCACACACTCAGGCTGACAGACGGATGACCACAACAGGAGGAAGTAAATAGGAATAAATGCAACTGAGGTTTAAATTATGCAAATTTGGTGTCTATTTAGAATGTGGATAGAAAAAAGTTAAAAAGTTCCTCTACACACACACGTCTCCAGACCCAGTAGTAAGGCCACCACACTCTCCACCAGTCGAAGGTCTCAGTGAACCCGACCACTGTAGTCTGTACCAAGAGTAATGGAACTTAGGACCCACTAACCCACTAACGGGCCTTCTCAACCACCAGGCCTAATCAGACTCTAATCGACGCTTACCTCGTAATTTACCTCGTACTAAGAAGTTATCATTACAGCGTCATTATGTTATCCCATTAATATTACCATTAATTCCCGTCTCTCGTGTCGTGAAGCGGTGTCTTGCGTTGATGTAAGTCTGGTGAGGATGGACGAGGGAGGGAGAATGGGGAGAGATGAGGGGTGAGGGAGGGGTGAAGATGAAGGGTAAGGGAAAGGTGACGGTGGAGGATGGGTGAAGATGAGTAGTGAGGAAAGGGTTAACGAGGTGAGGTGAGGTTAGGTTAGGTTCGCGCTAGGGGTGCCTATACTTCAGGTGATTATAAACAGCGTACAGGAATCAGCAACTAATCATGATCTACTGTAAACAAACTGCTTAAACAAAGGATCAACAACCGCTATTTCCGAGAGAGTTACAGCCTCATCAACCAATCAGGAGCCACCATAAAGTAACTATTTAAACAACTGATTAAACAGACATAACAGTAACAGGACCCAAAAAACAGAAATAAAACGGTAAGGCTGATGCATAATGTACTCGACGCTGTCCCGCACCAGAGGCTTACCCACCTGACAATGACGCTACGAGTGAAACTTTTACACTTACGCCTCCTTGATGACCGAGGTGTACAAGCTGTAGACGAACATAAGCAACAGGACTCAAGCGGTGTGATGTAAGACGCAACTCCCTTATTATTACTCAACTATCTGTGATGAGTGAATGATCTACTTAACAATGTGAGCTTCAAGACCTCATTAGTTATTAAAGCATAGTAATAATAACATCAACATGGAGTTGTATCCTTAGGGGGAGGAGGAGTCTTTTGTTATCCTGAACCACGAACCCCGAGATTCAGACTAGTGAACCCGAAGCAATAGACCGATACATTATTCTGTCCATAAATGTTTCGGATTCAGTAGTCTGAATTTTCGGGGTTCATAGTTCAGGGGGAGAAGCGAACCGACTTTAGTAGTTGACTGTTCAGTACAGAGGCACGACAGTGATATAGTTTAAAAAGAGAAGAGAGAGAAGTAAAGAGAGAAAGGTGTGAGAGAAGAAGTGTGTGAGAGAAAGGGTATCGTTTTCTCTTGTCTCACGGCTCCCATTTCTTTTCTTGAAAGTATAAAAAAGTACTGTCTGAACCACTTCCGAGTGCTTAATGAATAAACGATGTCAGAGTACCTTCCTTAATGTTGTCTTTATATTGTCTTAAAATCCATTCTGACGTTTAGATATGAGAGAGAGAGAGAGAGAGAGAGAGAGAGAGAGAGAGAGAGAGAGAGAGAGAGAGAGAGAATAAAAGTAAAAATGGGAATGATAGAGAAAGAGCCAGCCAGTGTCACAGAGACAAAAAGATGAGCCCTGAAGTTGCAGCAGTCGTTATCTCCGCCAGAGAGCGCTGGAGTGAGGCGTTACGAGCACCGGGATATAGAAGGCGGAGGTCCCTCTGGCCTCCCGGACTACTTCTGGAGGCAGGGAGGGATCACACCTACACAAAAAGGACGCCACCTCCTCCTCCTTCCTCCGAGTGTGACGGTGCCCTCACTTGTCTCACCAACATCTGGAAATGGTTTTCAGGGGGCGCAGAGGTAGCGGCCTCAGGCTCCCGGGTCTTGATGAGAGGTCAACACCGCCGAGTACAACCCGAGGCCACTTGAGATGCGGGTACAGTCAGGCCTCGGGCGGGGCCGGGCAATGGGCGGGGCCGGCCAGAGGCAGGGCAGGGTCGGGAAGTGGACTGGGGTGGGGTGGGGGGAGGACTGGGGGGAAGTGTGGAGAGGCAAGTCAGGGGCAGGGCTGGCCCTCGGGCTGTGCCGGGCTAGCAGGCTCCAGCCACACATATACGCAGGTTAATAAGCCTCAGCCGGGGGTAAGTCCTAGTGAGGCCAGCACGGGTGGGAGGAAGTGAAGGAGGGAGGCAGGGAGGGAAGGAGGTAGGGAGGGAAGGAGGTAGGGAGGGAAGGAGGTAGGGAGGGAAGGAGGTAGGGAAGGAAGGAGGAAGGGAGTGAGAGAGGCAGAGAAGAGGAGGGAGAGGCAGGGACGAAAGGAAGGAGTCAGGGAGAGAGTAAGGAGAGGGAAGGGACAGGGAGGGAGGGAGGTAGGGAGGAAGGTAAAGAGGGGGTAAGGGAAAGAGGCAGGGAAGGAGTGAGGGAAGTGGGAGGCAGGGAAGGAGTGAGAGAAGGGGGGGAGGGAAGCAGGGCAGGAGTGAAGGAGAGCAGGGAGGGAGGGAGGGAGGGGGGACTCAATCACCACTAAATTATCATAGAAAATATTGAGTCCAAGATGTGGAGGTCGAAAGCCTTCCCACACTACGAGTGCAGACAAGACTTGGCCAGACACGGGGGATGAAAAATTTTAGTGGCTTCCGACCTACTGCCGGACCTCCTACACCATCTTTAGAGGCCCCGAAAAGAGATAAAGGAAAAATACTGAGGTATCGGGTAGCCATTACAAAGACAAATGGCACGAACCTTAACACAGGGACGACGGTAGTAGCTTCCTGCACATCTTTAACTGAGTCTTGTCGTCCACCTCCGGCAAAATGAACTATGAGGAGTCTCCTTTACCGATATTTGTTGTCTATCATCTGGGCCACTTAAAAACGTCCATGTAATTTTATTTTATGATTTAACTCCATTTTCGTGTGTGTGTGTGTGTGTGTGTGTGTGTGTCTGTGTCTGTGTGTCTGTGTGTCTGTGTGTGTGTGTGTGTGTTAGAACCATAACTCCACCTGTCACGGACGGTAAGAACCAAACCTCTGCAACTTAATCATACCATCACGTTGAAGAAAAAAAAAGGTGAATCGAGTTAAAACCATTTGCATAAATCACGGGCAAGTCGAGAGTGAGGGTGAAACCGGAGACCGACTAAGCCAGCCACCAGACCCTCGCCAGGAGATCCACTGTTGTAAGTCTACCGTTTTCTTCCTGGGCTTTCACAAACTTCTGTTGTTGTGTAAAATTTCTGTTGTTAAAGCCTTTGTTTGTTTTTTTAGCCACACTGGGGAAGGGGGGGGGGGCGTCTGTATACTCTTTCAGGAAGTTCTCGTTGTGGTCAGAGATCTTTTTTGAATTTCTGTTTGTTGTTCTATAATTCCCGTTGTTGTTCTATAGTTCCCGTTGTTGTTCTATAGTTCCTGTTGTTCTCCTATAGTTCCTGTTGTTGTTCTATAATTCCCGTTGTTGTTCTATAGTTCCCGTTGTTGTTCTATAGTTCCCGTTGTTGTTCTAGAGTTCCTGTTGTTGTTCTATAGTTCCTGTTGTTGTTCTATAGTTCCCGTTGTTGTTCTAGAGTTCCTGTTGTTGTTCTAGAGTTCCTGTTGTTGTTCTATAGTTCCTGTTGTTGTTCTATAGTTCCTGTTGTTGTTCTATAGTTCCTGTTGTTGTTCTATAGTTCCCGTTGTTGTTCTATAGTTCCCGTTGTTCTTCTAGAGTTCCCGTTGTTGCATTACACTTCCCATTCTTGCTATAGAGCGCCATCTTATTATTGATCTTGTTCTTTACAGTTTTTGTTCATCTACAAATCCCCTTGTTGTTCCCCAGCTCCTGACGATGTTCCATTGATGTTCTCTACCGTCTGTTGTGCTAAAATTCCTGCTGATATTTTTTACCATCTTCTTTCTCTCAGGTCTTGCGCTGTTTCCCTGGTCTTGTTGTGTCCCAGGATTCTATTGCAGAATTTTGATCTTTATTAGTATTGCTTCCAATACCTGTTCTCGTGTAATAGTTCTTGTATCACCAATGTATCATTATTGCGACACCTAAAAGTACTATTCCCACCACATGTTGCTAGTTCATGGCTGTTATGTTATTGTGTTGTTGTCAGGTAATAGTCCAGGATAAGTATTGATTTCCTCACAGCATTATTTTCACCCCTTTACGGTGGTAGTCCCGTCACCTGTCGTTCCATAGCTCCTACAATATAGATTTTCTTCGCACCTTTAAGGATTTTCTCGGATCCACAAGTCCACCTTTCTCAATCACGTGAGGGGTCTCCTTTACGAGTTTTTCGAGTGAGGGATCCCACCGTTTCCGTAACGAGATTTACCTTTCCGGAATTTCTTCACAAGTGAGGTAGTCCACTTTTCCGAGGAAAAAATGCCATTCCATTCTAGGTTTTTCCCACCATCAGATGCAATAGTCCAGTGTTTCTCGAATAAAGGATCTTGTTCGAGGATTACTAAGGAAAACTAGCATATATTCCCAAAAGGTCTCGGTACTAGAATCCTTTTCAGGGAGTTGTGTAAAGTACCTAAGGCATCTGTATGATCCACCTCATAGTTATGAGCAGTTGTGACTTTAAATTTTACTCCGAAACATAAATAGTGTTTAATCGTTGGCCACGTGCCGTCAAATTGACTTACGAATTGTTGATGACCTTTAGCGAGTGAGTTTTTTCACCTGACCAATACATATTCACCGCGTTTCCACATTTACGTTTTATAATATCCAGGCTCTAATGAGGTCAAATATATATATATATATATATATATATATATATATATATATATATATATATATATATATATATATATATATATATATATATATATATATATATATATATTCTTCCTCTCTGTCAGCTGTCTTGACCCATGTGCTGTCCGTCTGTCTGTCTAAATATAGTTTTAGTTTCCGGATAGCTGGTTCCGTAGAGTTAATTTCTACCTGATAGCTTCCAATTAGCTACACACACACACACACACACACACACACACACACACCCTTGGATCATTAGTGGTTGAAATAATAGCGAGAGAAAAATCAAGAGGAAGAAACACACAGGTGAAAACATTATTCCATCGGGTTCTTTGTTAGCGAATAATGAAGTGAAAGTATTATTTGAGCTAAGGGCTACGGCCGAAGACGACTTGCTATTTTAAATGATCACAAAATATTCTGAACTGAGCGCCACGTATTATTGTATTTCCTTTACATTTCCAAGTGAATTTACTGTGCATTATTAAGATGACAAATACATACATACGTACAGTACATACATTACATACATACATAAACAGAGAGAGAGATAAATATAAGGAGAAAGGGAGAGAGAGAGAGAGAGAGAGAGAGAGAGAGAGAGAGAGAGACTAAACTACTCTCATAAGATTAGACTCGGGTGTAGTTATAGGTCAAATTTATCACCTTAAAATGTTTATAATGTTTTTAAACGAGAAATTCTAATATGAAACAAGTTTATGAGCCACGCCTCCACGGTTTGTTCTCTGTCCTCAGCTCCGGCCAGAGAAAATTTGTCCCTGCGTGTGTTAAGCAGATGAGATATTATTAACAACCCCGAATTACGTTGATAAATAAAAGCCATAAAGTATCTTGTAATTGAAAATGCCGTTGTGTTATGTTAGTTTGGTGGCCGTCCTGGACAGTCTGGCCAACCCTCTCCTAGGTAGGTGCAGTAGTGAGGGTTTTGAGAGAGGAGAGGAAGGACAGTTCGGTTTGTCCAGTTTATTTCAGAATTATAAATAGTTGTTGTTTAGGTAAACTTATATAAAATGCAAATTCTAAGGGAAAGTTAAACAAAGATGATAAGTAAATAGGTGACATTTATCAGAGAGTTATTGTCATGATGAGGAGAGCCATGAGGATAACATTATGAGAAATACGAAAATAAAGTGACACCAAAAACAACTAGAGAAAGAATCACACACACACACACACACACACACACACACACACACACACACACACACACACACACACACACACACACAGGTCACAGCATAAATGGATTATCGACCGATTACTCCTTAAAATGCTACTGACGTTTTTACCAAATAGAATATTCTTTTTTTTCTGCTTTAAATAGATGGAATTTTTGGTCATAAATGGTAAAAGGAATTTTTTTTATCTCCTATCATAACATAATATACGTAAATTAGGTTAGATTAATGGTTAGGTTAGGTTAATGGTAATGGTATTAATTTAAACTTTTTTTTAACACGATCATCACCACACGAACCTATTTGAATATTCGAAAAAACAAAAAAATCATCACTATTTCACTACTACCCATGCTTAACGTGACATACTGTACACACGCATATGAGAGAGAGAGAGAGAGAGAGAGAGAGAGAGAGAGAGAGAGAGAGAGAGAGAGAGAGAGAGAGAGAGAGAGAGATAGAAATGTATACTAAATTACAAAAATAAACGACAAGATTTAATTATGCAAAAAAGAAATTCAACTGGAGATTTACAGACATCAATAGAGTTGAAGAGCACTTACCCCAAGCAGAGAACTGGTGAGGGGAGAGAGAGTAGTGACGGAGAAGTGAATGGTGAGGGTGGGAGTGAGTGGTGAGGGTGGGAGTGAGTGATGAGGGTGGGAGTGAGTGATGAGGGTGGGAGTGAGGGAGGGGGTGGGGGAGGTGGAGGATGAGGGGGGAGGAGGATGAGGGGTAGGGAGGAGGGGTGAGGGTGGGGAGGAGTGATGAGGGTGGGAGGAGGTGATGAGGGTGGGAGGAGGATGAGGGTGGGAGGAGGAGGATGAGGGTGGGAGGGTGATGAGGGTGGGGTGAGTGGTGAGGATAGGGAGGAGGATGAGGGTGGGAGGAGGATGAGGGTGGGGAGGAGGATGAGGGTAGGAGGAGGGGTGAGGGTAGGAATGGAGGATGAGGGTGGGGGTGAGTGGGGAGATAGGAGGTGAGGAGGTGCACACTTGATCCAGCACCATTAAACTGATCGTGGTACTGTGTTTTTCTCTTTGTTTTACACACATCTTTGGTCATATTTGTGTGTGTGTGTGTGTGTGTGTGTGTGTGTGTGTGTGTGTGTGTGTGTGTGTGTGTGTGTGTGTGTGTGTGTGTGTGTGTGTGTGTACTTATCTCAATACATACCTAAGTTACCGACACAATAAAAACCTGTGAATACGTTAAGTACTTCCACAATTGCACAAGAAACGGGAACAACTTTCACAATAACTTAAGTGAATACACCTCAGTTTTTTATTTTTTTTACTCGGTATCATGGGAAGAAAAAATGGATACTCCGGGATACAAGAGAGTGCCAAGCCCCCACTGTCAACATGGTCGACTCTCCCAGCATAAAGGTGAGCCACTGTTACTCTAGGCTTGGTGGCACAGGTGTGGGGGCTCCAGCGGCCGTGAGAGGCAGCACTAGTACGGAGAAAAACAACGTATGATTAATGCAAGTCTTAACACGGCTGCAGTTGTTGTTGTCCGCTCTTCATTTTTCTTTGTATGTATGTATGTATGTATGTATGTATGTATCCCCTCACACACACACACACACAATCATAAGTCACCCTAACGACAACTACAATGATAATAATAATAATAATAATAATAATAATAATAATAATAATAATAAGAGCGAAAAACACAATAAAGGAGAGTAAAGGTCACTGAAGGATAACAAAGAGCGAAGTAGAGTGAATAGTCGACTGAGTTAATTAACTAATCAGTCAAGCTAATAAACCAGTCAGTCAATCAAACAAAGATAACATTCAATTAAGATTTTCAACCAATCAGTCAAGTTACTCAACCAATAAAGATAACCAACCAAACAAGATAATCAACCAACCAATCAAGCCAACCAATCAATCAAAACAACCAAACCAATCAATCAATCAAGCAGTCACTGGAGCAAGATGATCCATGGAGATAAGGTCATCATAACATTTGGGAAGTTTACCAGAATGGGATGATGACCCTTAACTGCGCCCTTTGACCCTTAACTGCGATCACTGACCCTTAACTACGACCACTGACCCTTAACTACGACCACTGACCCTTAACTACGACCACTGACCCTTAACTACGACCTTTGACCCCTAACTACGACCTTTGACCCTTAACCACAACCATTGACCCTTAACTACAACCATTGACCTTTAACTACGACCTTTGACCCTTAACTACGACCTTTGACCCTTAACTACGACCTTTGACCCTTAACTACAACCATTGACCCCTAACTACGACCTTTGACCCTTAACTACGACCTTTGACCCTTAACTACCTTTCACCCTTAACTACAACCATTGACTGTTAACTACGATCTTTGACCCTTAACTACGACCTTTGACCCTTAACTACGACCTTTGACCCTTAACTACGACCTTTGACCCTTAACTACGACCTTTGACCCTTAACTACGACCTTTGATCCTTAACTATAACCATTGACCATCAACTAGGACCTTTCACCCTTGACCTTGATATCCATTACTGACCACCTGTTAATTAAGGTCACTACAGTATAAGCAAGTAGGAATCACCTGAAGATTAGCCCCCCAGATTAATTCCCCTTAAGATGATCAAACACCCTAATACTACCTGAGGGTCTTTAGGTTAGGTTAGGTTAGGTTAGGTTAGGTTAGCCCAATGAAGCAGCCAACTGTGCAAACAACCAGCCAATTATCCAAACAAGCAAATAACCGGTCAATCAAGCAGCCAACCAGCCAATCAACCATACAAAACACCGGTCAACCATCCAATCAACCAATCAACTACCCAAACAACCGAGACACAAATCCTATCCAACACGACCAACTTTCCATCGTCAACCATAGCCTGAAAACTCTTATTCTGCATCCTGGTAGGTGAGAGAGAGAGAGAGAGAGAGAGAGAGAGAGAGAGAGAGAGGAAAGAGCGAAAGGAGGGAGAGGGATGGAAGGAGGGATGAAAGAAGAGAGAGAGGATGGATGAAGGAAGGAAGGAAGGAAGGAAGGAAGGAAGGAAGGAAGGAAGGAAGGAAGGAAGGAAGGAAGGAAGGAAGGAAGGAAGGAAGGAAGGAAGGAAGGAGAGAAGAAGGAAGATAAGAGATAATGGGAGTGAAGGAAAAAGGGAAATAGAGGGAGGGAAGAAGGGAGGGACAGGAAGGGATGGAGGGAGGGAGGTAGGGTAGGGAAAGAAGGAGAGGGAGGGAAGGAAGACTACACGGGGGTCCGGAAATGGGAAAACACTAGTTTTTGGATGACACCGTCGACCAACAAAACCTTTAAAGACGAGACAGACAGACAGACAGACAGACAGACACACACAGAGAGACAGAGAGAGAGAGAGAGAGACCAACGCACCCAGCCTCACCAACCAACAAGCAGCCTTTCTCTCTATCTCACAGTTTAAAGAAAGAGACACTACCGCAGGAGAGCTTTATTGGGTCAGAGATATCCAAGAGACAGAGGTTCATTGAGTCTTTGGAGGCCGCGCGAGACACCAACCACCTGCCTCTCCATTAAAGTCTCTCTTATGGGTTTAAAAATAGAGAGAGACTTCCTGAGGTTGAACTTTATTGTGTCTCACGAGCGTATAAGAGACTCCTGGCCGGGTGGGAGGGTAAGACTCGAGTTTACCAAGACTTAAAGACACTCCTTGGGGTAGGGTTATTGAGTCTCGTGGGTAAGAGAGACTCCTAAGGTACCTTTATTGAGTCTCTGGGGGTAAGAGAGACTCCTAAGGTACCTTTATTGAGTCTCTGGGGGTAAGAGAGACTCCTAAGGTACCTTTATTGAGTCTCTGGGGGTAAGAGAGACTCCTAAGGTACCTTTATTCTTTCGTCAGTAAGAGAGGCTTTATTGATCCCCGGTGTTGACATTAAATAAACCTCCGCAATTACTTTACCGTGTGTCGTGTGGTTAAGAGGAGCGATTTTGTTGCGTTAACGAACCGGGAGCTTCTCGAGGTTAAGAACGTTGTTGCTTTATTGAATATTTATAATGGAATCTGTATACTCGTATAACAGAGTGTGTGTGTGTGTGTGGTGTGTGTGTGTGTGTGTGTGTGGTGTGTGTGTGTGTGTGTGTGTGTGTGTGAGTGAGTGAGTGAGTGCAGAGAGTGTGTGTGTGTGAGTGTGTGTGTGTGTGTGTGTGTGTGTGTGTGTGTGTGTGTGTGTGTGTGTGTGTGTGTGAGTGAGTGAGTGTGTGTCGCCTGGCTTACTGGCTGAGTGTTTCTCATTTCGGGATAATTTGTTTTTCTATCCGTATGCTCCGTCTTCTTCAAGGGACTATATATAACTCTGTCTGTCTCTCCCAGGTGTACCTAGGGTGTAACTGGGGTGTACTCTGGGGTTTAACTGGAGTGTACCTGGAGTGTACCTGGAGTGTATGTGGAGTAACAACAGGGATATGTATTTAATTCATAGTGTTTCTCATAAGTAAAGAAATCCCAGTCAGAATGTAAGGGTACAGTCCCATAAAGGGTGTGTATATCCCGTAGACTACACTGATAACGTGTAAGTGTCCCTAAATTATTATACCACAGTGGGTGTACCATGGGTGATAGTGGTGGGTCTGGTGGGTCAGGGGTGAGGGTAGAGGTGTGGGTGATGGTGGTGGGTCAAGGGGGGTGGTGGTGAGGGGTGAGGGTAGTGGGGGGTGTGGGTGATGGTGGTGGGTCAGGGGTGGTGGGTGGGGTGAGTGGTGGTGGGTGGGGGTGAGGGAGTAGGGGGTGATGGGGTGATGGTGGTGTGGGTGAGGTAGGGGGGGGTGAGGTGGGTCGGGGTGAGGGTGGGGGGGTGTGGGGTGATGGTGGTGGGTCGGGGTGAGGGTAGGGGGGTGTGGTGGTCAGGGTGAGTGTAGGGGGTGTGGGTGATGGTGGTGGGTTGGGGTGAGGGTAGGGGGGTATGGGTGATAGTGGTGGGTCGGGGTGAGGGTAGGGGGGGTGTGGGTGATGGTGGTGGGTCAGGGTGAGGGTAGGGGGGGTGTGGGTGATGGTGGTGGGTGGATTGGACTCAGCGACCTAATAGCGAAGGTCTGTTCTTGGATTTCAAGGTCGTAGAATCGATACCCGGGTCAGTATTCGTTGTGTCTTCATGGTCAAGCTACTTTACACTCCCCACAACCCCCTCCACCTACACTCCCCACAAACCCCCCCTACTCCACCCACACATATCCTCCCCCCCCACACATAAACAAGGGGGAACACCGGCCTTCCCGTATTGTCTGTTCCTCAACTTTCATTTTATTGCTAATTTATTATGTATGCTAGAGGGTGTACCACTGAAGGTGTAGCCTACTAGGGTGTACCACTAGGTGTACCACTAAAGATATACTAGGGTGTACCATTAGGGCGTACCACTAGGTGTACCATTGAGGGTGTACTACGGTGTACCACAGTGTAAAAAAAAAATACACAGGTATAATATGTCTTACCCCACACAGTAACACAGACCCACGTAGGTACTGTATCCTGGTTGGGTTAACTTAAATAAACATCAGAAAAATCCCCACTTTAACCAGGGACAAAGCCTAACAGTTGAATCAGTAATATAATGTTATCAATGGTTAATGAGGATTATATATACGATTAAAACAACAACAGCAATGAAAACATTATTACGAATATACCTTAATTACGATAAACTCAGACAACGATTTATATTCCGATTGCAGACCTAACCTAACCTAACACCTGGGTGGCTTTAGAGGAATGGCTAGTCTTAAAATATTTCATGATATCACCCAGATCCTCCCCAGGTGCTGTAGGTAATTCAGGAATTTCGTGTTTATGAGTTAACAGGGTCACCAGCTGAGAGTTGGCTCATATGGTGGTATTATTTCTGTCCTGGGATTAGGTAGCACCTTTTCTCCGACTCATATCTCACCATGCACGACCCACACCTGTACACAACCCACACATCATTGTACACGACCCACACATCACCATGCACGACCCACACTTCACTGTCCAAGACCCACACAGCACTGTACATGACCCCCACAAACCACACCTGTACACGACCCAGACATTAATCCATCTCAGGTAATAAATTAACTGTACAAAATTAATGTTCTTCAGTCTGCTGTATTTTGTGGTCTATTGATACTGACTTGCATACGAACACCTTTCTTGCGACATCAACAGAGGTGTGTGTGTGTGTGTGGGGGGGTTATGAATGTGTGTACGTGCGGGTGTAGGTCAAGGATACGAACTCTCAACCTTTCCTATACGACCTGGATATAGTTAGTCATACACGATAGGTCTTCCTCTTCTCTTTCCTTATCTAAATGAAGGTCACGTAACGCACTACTCGCTCGACCAACAAAGCTTCACTCATAACATAAACTCTGAGTCCAAAAGAATGAGTATAATTACTTGAATGTTCTATAATCCGTGTGCATGTTTTCATCAAGTAATAAGTTGTGTATATCTGGTCGCCTCCAACTAGTGTGTAATACTTTTTTTTTATGTTTATAATTTTTTTTCTATTCGTTTTAAACCTCGATACAGTGTTGAGGAATAGTTTTGTTCATAAAGGTTAAACTACTGTAAACAAACAACTCCTTCAAGATGATAAGAACTGGGGGTGTAAATGTGGTTTATATTTTGTTTATAAAGGTTAAACCATCGAGAAGAAACAATCTTAACCCCAATTTATTCCTTCAAAATGCCAGGTTCAGTCATCATTGTGACAGAATATAACCGAAGTACCTTGAGTGATCCTGGTGTGTGTGTGTGTGTGTGTGTGTTTCAGGGTCATTCCTCAAGTTCAACAAGGTAAGAACAAGTCCCTTTACAGGTCTCGTCCTCCAGGCTGACATCAGGGCGTGTATTGTCCATCTCTACCTCCAGCAGGCAGGACTCTGAGGAGGCAAGCCTCACCCCCCTCAACAATGTAGATGTTATTGAAACGAAGCCGACCGTGAGGAATCTTTTGAACGTCTTCGAGCTCAGCAATTCCACTTGATATCTAAGGAAAGGTTAAAAAGAGAACAACAACAACAACAACAACATCGGCGACCTGCTGTTTTACGAAGCGTTTCGCGGGTAACAATCTTATCAAATCAAGTTTACTTAAATTTGTTACGTGTTTTGTTTTTCTTTCTATTTTATATTTAATTGAAACACAAATCCATATTCGTTTACTCTGAGAATATAAGTTACGTAACATTCAATATATATTCTTTTTTTCTAGTAAACCACACATTGCACAATTTCTTGGATTGCATAACTACTGCAATATTGCATGACTGTGTGAGGGAGTAACACCAGCCGTGAGTCAACGTTGTTGCTCCTGCCTCAACAAGTAAACATTTTGCTACTGAAGTTTTGACTCTAGGGCTGATATATTATCTTACTCTATCCATAAAAGATGACGTCTACAACACCCCCTTTTGTTGTTAAGTCAATACACGACTGAAGAAAACACATTAAATAATTACATCCATTTGCTATAACTGATCTGAACTGAGGAAGAATATTATCGATAGCTCTAAATAAAATAATACATTAAAGATTTATGTTGACATATACTGTATACTAAGACTTAGGTAACGCCGTCCCTTCTGTGCCTTACGAAGACCCACACTTTCTCCTCACCGCTCGAGTCAAGGCAAAAAAAAGTAGGAAAAAAGTAGCGGTGTAAGAGTTGTTCCCCGCAGCATAAAACCTACGAGACATGAAGTAGGGGACTGACTCCTCCTCCTTCATTTACGTCTTGTGGTGTAAGCGTGATTGGAAATATAATATTTAACACTCAATTACTTTCCTTCTGTTACCTTACACCTCCATTATCATATTTAATGAGGTTGTGATGCTATGGTGCCACTGTGGCGTCTTGTGGGTGATTCAGACAGCTGTTGGCCTCTTTGTCTTTGGTTGAGATTTTACTGTTTTCTAAGTTATTTTTCCTCCACATAACACACCCAGGGAACACCTGAGAACTCTAACCAAAATACTCATTCTCTACAGGTAATGATATTCAGGTAATCATAGAATAATAATTAGCGTTTACCTGGATGACTAAAATGCGTTCTTTGAGCGACTTAAAACGACTCAATAGGGAAGACTTTATTGCTTATTTATCTTCATCACATCACCAAAATCAACCATTATTAGACTTGACAATAATACTTGAAAAATATATATTCACTTTAATTGATACAGACCGACTAGAGCCACAATATCCCTCGTTATGGAAAAATTAATAATAATAAACTCACTTTTACCGAAAAATCAAAATCCATTACAAATTTATCTCACTTTTGAAATATGTTCTTGATTGTGTATAAATGACCAGTGAGATGTATGTTTTTTTTCCATCCTCACTTCAGATACATTAAAAACATGACACGGTTAAGTCTGTTGTTATCTCGTACAGCTTCAGGAGCCGTCAGTGATCACCTTAACATATTATCATAAGACCGAATAGATTTGTGTCAACCTTCAGCCACAAAACTGATAACTAATTTACTTGGTGATGGTCACTCCCTCTGACTTGTCACTCACGGACCTGACAACGCTGGCCACTAGATGGGGGGACGAGGCCTATGAATAATGCGTCTATCTAAGAATATCAGTCTTCGATGCTGGAGGAGTTTCGGTGAGTGAGAGGAAGAGAGAGAAAGAGGGAGAGAAGGAGATAGTTAGAGAGACAGATGGTGAGTGAGAGAGTGAGAGACTAAAACGTGCATGAGAAGTTGTCTTGGGATTTTCTCCTACTTGCACGTCTACACTGTCTCTCTACCGCACTTTCTCTCGGTTTTGTCATGTGTCTCCAGGTTTTACTTAATCACTCAATTTCGCCCTGTTGTTTCCCCTCCTTCCCCTTCCATCATTCTTTTCTTTATTCCTTTCTTTATTCCTCTATCATTAATCCCATTATTCTTCTTCATCATATCGATTATCTACTCTAACGCACTCTCCTCTCCCTTTCCTCCCTTCTCTTCATTACCTACTTTCTCCTTTCCTCCTCCTTGGGACTCTACGCCTGTTCTGACGAACCCAAATTACACAAGAATAACACCAGTATTTAGTGTTATAGAGCACACTGACCGCCGCCACTTTCATCACACACTGTAATTTCCCAGCGATAAAATGTTTAAACTTTTAATTGGAATAAACACAATATTTGTTCTTTCTTTTATCTGTACACGTATACTGTATAAACATGTATGTATATAAATAATAATTCTCGCCATAATGTTATTTAGTGAAGGATTCTGTAATATTCAATAACCTTCATCGATTACTGAAGATCGAAATATTATACAAAACTCGTAAGATCTGACCCATCGAGTTTTAACTAAAAGATACGTACCTTGTTGCTCTAGTTATTCCTCGGGTGAAAATATCCATATCGTTCCTAATCAAGACCAACACAAACGTTTACAGGCAAAAACAACGAATTCGCATAATTGATGACATTACAACGTATACCTGAGGAATGTTTTATTTCCTGCCTGACATGCAAATATTTCGTTGAGAACGGTCATCCGCCTTCATGCGGTTTAGATATTAAACAGCGAGTAAAGTTGGTATTAGAACGATATTAGCGAGAAAGATAATGAAAGACTAATCAGGTGTGATAACTTAGCGAGGAGCACAGGTAAGCGTGAAGGTGGGGGTGTTATCTGCGTGGAGTAGTACGCGAGAAATATTCGCCTCTTGTGATAATGTTTACATATTGATCTGAGAAAGTGTTACGAGCTTGTTAAAAACTTTCACGATTTTCTTCCTCACGAGAAACTGATGCGAGTTATATTATTATTCCCCTGAACTCTTAGCTTGAAAGAATGTTGTGTTTATGAATCATTAATTTGGTTTGAATCAGGAGCAGTTTTCTTACCTTGGATTGTGGGACGAAGTTGTAGTCCAGAACAAACCCACGACACTGTTAAGATTTTGGCGGAATAACGTTGAGAATCACACACACATATCACTACAGGTCTCCAGGTGTCTTTGTTCCCTCAAGCCACCACAGCTACACCTGCTCCCCACCTCAGCTATACTTCCAGGTAAGGGGGTCCAGGGCTCTCAGGCTGTGGGCTCTTCACCTGTGCACCACCACTCGTATATTTTCTCCCTCACTCTCCACGTTACAACACCGACACAAATTTCTTAGTTTTGGGATTTCTCATTCTGAAGTGCACTGTTGCCTCACCTCCACGTGTCAATTACCATATCTTATGTTTAAATTTCATAGTGGAAATACATAGAACTGTGGTTCTTGTAATTAATATTAACCACTGCGTTCGTGGAGTAACTCTCGCAAAGACACACAAAACGAGACAAGTGGGTGAGACAAACTCTGTAGTGAGCACGGGTCGGGAGGTTGGGTTGGGAGTCGGGAGCGACGTAGGATGCGTCCACCCTTGGCCGCTGTCAGAGGCACACTGAGGAGGGGGGGCGGGGTTTGTGGCGGGGCGGGCCGCGGGCGGGCACAGCGCAGCACTCCCGCGGCAACACAATCACTCCTCACCACCACTACTACTACCACCACCCCACGATCCTGCTCCTCCTATTCCTCCTCACCTGCCCCCTAACCCGCCCGTGCCCCGAGCCCCGCCCTCTCCTGCCCGCACCACCTCAATGTTTGTCCCTAGCCTCATTTCTTCAGTGCCCGCTCCGTCAGGTGTAGCAGCAGCCTAAGAGTGTCGGAGACAGAGTGCAGCAACAGGGGCAGCATCTAGTGTGGTCTGGCCGACAACAAACACTTGCCAGGCAGCCCGTTAAGGTCATGGAGCAGAGCTCGGCCGGCGCAGGTCCAGTGGCCGCGGCAGGTATGATAATGGC
This sequence comes from Homarus americanus, assembly GCF_018991925.1. Classification (NCBI taxonomy): domain Eukaryota; kingdom Metazoa; phylum Arthropoda; class Malacostraca; order Decapoda; family Nephropidae; genus Homarus; species Homarus americanus. Next base: position 90,265 of record NW_024732554.1, read on the forward strand.
TGCCACGGGGCTGTGACCTCCACATCTCGCGCCCCTCCACCCACCGCCTCCACTCAGCACACCGCCACGCACCATCCCGGCATCCACCCCGCAGCACCACCACTCACGCCTTCTTACTACCAACCCACGATTACCTGTTCCCGGCAGCTCTTGGTCGACAGATATCTATCCATCCATCCATCAAACATCAGCCATTCTCAAGTGAGGAGAGTGGAGCAGATGGTATAAGGTTCGTCACAACACAGCGAGAAATATATATTTATTCTTAACTCGTGTTGAAGAAGAGAGAAGTGAACCAAGAAGACACTGACAGCGTAAACATCCGTTGTACTCATCAGCCAACAGGAAAGTCGTGCAGCGCAAAATATGGATCATTTCCGACTAACTCGTTCAAGAATTATTATCCTGATATAATCTTTGTGTGTTGTACAGAGCCCTTCTGTCTTAACACTAAGTGCTCGTCTACTTAGCGTACCGTAGTGCACGTCTACGGTAGGTGTACCTCACGTCCCGTTGTGCACGTCTACGGTAGGCGTACCTTACGTCCCGTCGTGCACGCCTACGGTAGGCGTATCTCACGTCCCGTCGTGCACGTCTACGGTCGGCGTACCTCACCTTGTGCACGTCTACGGTAGGGTACCTCACGTACCGTTGTGCACGTCTACGGTAGGCGTACCTTACGTCCCGTCGTGCACGCCTACGGTAGGCGTATCTCACGTCCCGTCGTGCACGTCTACGGTCGGCGTACCTCACCTTGTGCACGTCTACGGTAGGGTACCTCACGTACCGTTGTGCACGTCTACGGTAGGGTACCTCACGTACCGTTGTGCACGTCTACGGTAGGTGTACCTCACGTTGTGCACGTCTACGGTAGGTGTACCTCACGCTGTGCGCGTCTACGGTAGGTGTACCTCACGTACCGCGTCTACGGTAGGTGTACCTCACGCTGTGCGCGTCTACGGTAGGTGTACCTCACGTACCGTGTGCACGTTAAAATACACCATCGAGTCTTCCTTCATATCGCCAGACCAGACAAAAATAATAATGTTTATTTACCGTGAAAAAAACCCCACATGAACAATGAACGTACACCAAGACTCACTGGAACTCTACTTCAGATGCTTCATAGCCAGGGCAACCATCTTCACTCTTTAATAAAAATTTCAACGTGGAAAAAAAAACATTCATCAGTGAGGCCAGGAAAGACACCCGATGACGTGACATAACACATACTAGATGAACTGTGTGAAACATTATACAGTACACACACACACACACACACACACACACACACACACACACACACTCATATATTGATGGTATAACGTAAGAACGGACGGGAACAGCCAGCTCGCCTCGTCCTAATATATACAGTGTACACATGATGACCCTCTCGGCGCTGTTGGGGTCATGAGGAAGAAGGTCATGGTCATGATATTGATATAAAAAAAAAATAAAAAAATAAAATAAAAGCGCGAGTTTACACTTCGCTTGAGGGCAGTTCAGTTATCAATTAAACTTGAAAGGATTTTTTTATTTAGCTTTTAGTATTTGTGTGATGCAACGCCTCGCCTGTACGTGTACAGGAGACATTGTACGTGTATGTGTAAAGGAGACGTTATACGTGTACGTGTGAAGGAGACGCTGTACGTGTACGTGTGGAGGAGACGCTGTACGTGTACGTGTGAAGGAGACGCTGTACGTGTACGTGTGGAGGAGACACTGTACGTGCTATCAACACCACGATTACACTTATTGGAATTTAAGAAGAAGTCAATTTCGCTGAAGGAATAACTAACAAAGAGTTTCTGGTGAGCTCTGACCAGACACTCCTGTCCCGTGTTTGTTTTGGTTATGTTGTTTAGTAAGGGCAGCTGCTGTTCACCTCAACACTGACTAGCACGCACAGTATTTCAGCCAACACACTGCCTTATACTCCCTTATACTCATAACGTGAGTTCCTAACCCTTAAGTTACAGAAAATAATATACATCGTAAAGTATAAGTGTTGTGTTTAGTCTGTACACTAGAAAAATGACAGTTTTCACGTAAATAGAGAGAGAGTTTCCGTGTCACGACTCGCCGGGAATATAGGTTGAGAGAAGCGGGATGTTTACAGGTGCGGCTCTGAGCGGCGTAATGTTGACGAGGGATGGAGTAGCGAGCACAGAGCGTCCGGGTGAGAGTAAGCGTGAGGTAATTATTTTGATATTTTTTGTAATAATAATCCTTTCTGTATGGAACTAAGAGGGGGAATGAGAAAGGCACACAGGAGTAAGCTGAGAGAGAGAGAGAGAGAGAGAGAGAGGGGGGAAACATTGCTTAGTGGCTAGTTAATTCTGCACTTCATTGTCTTCTGTACACTACGAAGAACAGAGCATTAGTGTAAATGTTATAACGTATTACTGCACTTTAAAACTAAGGTCTCTAAATACGGGGTCTACATTAGCACGTCGAGTACACTAAGCATCAGCAAGTATGAACCGTGAAACCTCTATATAACGGACTTCTATATATATAATCCGTTAGATGGGGGAATTCACATCTAATGGACCTTCGATATAACGGATTTTCTCTCTATGTCATCCATTAAAAGAGGTTTCATTTAAATTAAACCATCTCTCTCTCTCTCTCTCTGTCTCTCTCCAGACGCCCAAGAGAGAGACAAGAGACCATCTCTATAGGTGTGGGTGTGTGTGTGTGTGTGTGTGTTAAACTTTTCAGGTTCAGACTAGAGGAAAAAATTTTTATGGTATGAAATAGTAAGTTTGTGGACTAAAGTGTTTGAAATAAATTATCAATAGCAATAAACACAGCTGCCTTGGAAAGAGAATAAACACAGCTGCCTTGGAAAGAGAATAAACTAGTAATAATAATACAGTTGTGGATTAATCAGATGTGACCGTGAACTGACAGCCTAAGGAATAAATTACAAAAGGGATAATGTTTTTATTTTTTCTGGATTATTTTTTTTTTCATGGTATTAAACCTCGTTGACTATAATGAATATATTATAATGAGGTGTATTGCTCTTCAGTATATTTGAGGGGTACTATTTTGTGGACTCAACTGATATATGACGTGTATAGGTACTGGTAAGTTTACTGTACACCATACTACGTCCCATGGTATGAACACTGTACACCATACTACGTCCCATGGTATGAACACTGTACACCATATCACGCCCCATGGTATGAACACTGTACACCATACCACGCCCCATGGTATGAACACTGTACACCATACTACGTCCCATGGTATGAACACTGTACACCATACCACGCCCCATGGTATGAACACTGTACACACGCCCCATGGTATGAACACTGTACACCATACCACGCCCCATGGTATGAACACTGTACACCATACTACGTCCCATGGTATGAACACTGTACACCATACCACGCCCCATGGTATGAACACTGTACACCATACTACGTCCCATGGTATGAACACTGTACACCATACCACGTCCCATGGTATGAACACTATACACCATACCACGTCCCATGGTATGAACACTGTACACCATACCACGCCCCATGGTATGAACACTGTACACCATACCACGCCCCATGGTATGAACAAAATATAATACAAATATCAGCTTCCTACCTCTCAAAAGTGTTCCTCCTGAGATATTACCCTGACAAGCAACTAAGACCCGAGACGCAGAGTGACCAACCATTACCACTCTTACGAAGCCATCGAGCAGCACCTGTAGACGGAGAAGGTGAGGCGATGTGAGACAATATGACACAACGGACGAAGGATTTTGACAACCCTACCGAGACAACAGGAGTCACAGTGTTCATTTTGAAATTCATCGACCGCCTCCGTGAAAGTAATTATTGGAGAGAATTAAACACCTATGAAGTGGGAAAAAGGCTGCCCTGATTAACTACTGTGACATTAATAAAATTTTAGATATATATATATATATATGAAGATTTTATTGTTAACTATTGAAAAATGAGATAAACTCTTGCGTTATTATCAAACTTAAAAAAAATAAAATAAAAAAAAACTGAGGAGAAGCAAATTGTTGTCGACCAAACATTCACGACATAAACTACAACGGGAAAAGTGAGGCACGGATTAATGGAGGGTCTGGAGGTGGGTTGGATGGTCTGGAGGTGGGTTGGGTGGTCTGGAGGTGGGTTGGGTGGTCTGGAGGTAGGTTGGGTGGTCTGGGGGTGGGTTGGATGGTCTGGAGGTGGGTTGGGTGGTCTGGAGGTGGGTTGGGTGGTCTGGGGGTAGGTTGGGTTGTCTGGAGGTGGGTTGGATGGGCGTGAGGGCTGGTGGTGGGCGGAGGCTGGAGGTGGGCAGGGGCTGGGTGTGGGTGAGGGCTGGAGGTGGGCGGGGGCTGGAGGTGGCAGAATGGGAGCTGGAGAGTCGTGGCAGCAGCGAGACAAAGTGGTTCAGGTCAGGCAAGAGGAGAGAAAGTCGGGCACCCTCCTCTCCGGCCCAGCCCCTATGTGTGTGTGTGTGTGTGTGTGTGTGTATGTGTGTGTGTGTGTGTGTGTATGTGTGTGTGTGTGTGTGTGTGTGTGTGTGTGTGTTGTTGATGCTCACGATGTTAATGTCATTGATGTTAGAAGATATTGATTGATGATGGCATTGGTATAAACAGCACTCAGGTAACTCTTATTACAGAACACTTCCTTTTTCGGCGTTTTCTTTTAGTCTCCGTTTGCGTTCTTATTTTTTTTTTTTTGTGGGTCAAGGGGGCGGGGGGGCGAAGGATAGGTCGAGGAGAGAGGGACGAAAGATAGAGGTCAAGGCAGGGGGCGGGGGGCGGCGAAGGATGGGTCGAGGAGGAAGAGGACGAGAGATAGAGGTCAGGGCAGGGGGGGGGATTATACGTTCACTGTTCACTTAGCACCCAAACCCAGCTTTTCGGACTTGACTAATAGATATTTTTAGCGAGTGAGGGAAGTATTTTTTTCATATCTAGTTCAGTTATATTCACCTACATAATTACTGAAGAGTTGAAATATACACACCAGCTTCCCGGAACACATCATGAAATATATCTTAGTTGACGGAAATGTATATTTTGGAATTTATATAAGTTACTGGTATAATATACACCGTGGTAAATTATATCAATCACATGTATATGCCTTGGCACGTACAGATGTAAGCAATGGGTGATATCTTGCGTCACAGACAGACAGACAGACAGACAGACAGACAGACAGACAGACAGACAGACAGACAGACAGACAGACAGACAGATAGATAGATAGATAGATAGATACATGATACACTCGCAAAAATTACGAGGATAAAAATATTCAAACACATTTTCTCCAGTTTAAGTGAAAAATGTGCGTTTTCTAACTGAATCAAATTTCACAAATGGAATCAAATCCACTGTAGAAAAAATACGTTTGCACGATGCGCATATAGCGAGGTAAAGGTGAGGGAAGTGAGGAGAGGAGAGGAGAGGAGAGGAGAGGAGAGGAGACACGCAAATCAGTTACGCTCGAGAAAATTTAAGACAAATTGGAAAGAGAAGGACAACAACAACAACACCAAAACAATAACAACAACAGATACTACTACTACTACTACTACTACTACTACTACTACTAATAATAATAATAATAGTACAGTCCAATTATTTATGTTTGAGTTGCCGAGACCCCCCCCCCCCAAAAAAAAAAGAATGACATATTGTTAATGGATATTCAAGATGGCAGAGCTGTTGCCCCCACTCTGTGTTTTAACTCTTCCTTCCCTCGAGATTAAACGACTTCACTGGGGGGTGGGGGTTAGAGGTGGGGGGTGGAGGTGGGGGTTAGAGGTGGGGGGTGGAGGTGGGGAGTAGGGAGGTGGGGGGTAGTGGAAAGTCCATTATATCGAGAGTCCATTAGATGTGAAACCCATACGGATGATAATATAGAGAGAAGTCCGTTATATAGAGGTTTCACTATATACGAAGAATAATGAATGACGTATAGTGTAATGAATAACGTATAGTGTAATGAATGACGTATAGTGAATGATAGTTTAATGTAGTATGAATAATCTGTATAAAATGTACAGGTGTGGCAAATTAGTTAGATAATTGGCAACAGGAAATCCAATCATTCAAATCAGAATCAGATTTAACTGTTCATAGACGCAAATTGGCAAAGCATGCTCAAAATAAGCAAAATGGGCTGAACATTGGCCATAAAAGTGTCAGATTGGAGAAAATTGGTAAAATGGGTAAATTAAATATAAAAAAGGGAGAAATGGGCTGATTTATATCATCTAAGCTTCAAAAATAGGTAGAATAGGACCTGGAATCACAAAAAATGGGATAAAACGAATCTAGTAGGTTAATAAATAGGTTCAATAGGTTTCAAATGGGTAAAAATTCTCAATAGGGTGAAAAGCAAATATAAACAGATGACTCTAGGGTAAATAGGGAGAGGAGAGGGGAAGAGAAAAATATCCACTGCAAATGGAGAGGGAAGTAGGGAAGTAGAAGAAAGGGGAAGAGAAGTAGAGAACGAGAGAGACACATGTTAGGTAGACAACTGTAGGGTAAATAAAGAAGGAAGGAAGGAGAGAAGAGGGAGGGAGGAAGGGACAGAAGGGAAGGGAGGGGAGGACTACCGCGTTTCTCCCTCAAAGTAAAATCAGATTACCTCCAACTGTCATAGGGTAAAAAATGGGTAGAACATTTTAAGGAATAATCTTATGGGATAGTAGATGGAAGAAGAGGATTGGAGGAACGAAACACACACACACACACACAGAGGGAAGAAGAGGCAAGTGGAAAACAAGCAGACATGTACACAAACATAATGAGAGAGATAGAGAAAGAAAAAAAGTGTACAAACTAGAAGACTCCATGTAATTTTATCAGTGAATATGTAAAGTTAATGTTACTAGCTAATATTCAGGTATTTTTAACATGTAGGAGTTCTACTCGTCATTTCCGACGTTACCTTCTCAAGGAATAGAAATGATGATGAAATTTGCTGCAAGTAATTTTTTTGGGGGGAGGGGAGGGGAGGGGGGGGTATTTTCAAGTTATCTTAAGTCAATTTAATCTAACTACAAATTTCTGTCTTGAGTAAATTAAATTTTAATAATTAAGTCGTGGCTTCGATATATTGTCTATAGCATCGATCTCAGTGTTGCAGGTGAGCTGTACCGATATACTGTACAGCAGAGTTGTAGCCACTCCGGGTATCTTACAGAGTGGTGCTGATTACTCTCTCCGCCCCTCACTACTCGGGAGGCCGGTACACCTTCCAACACTACTTACACCTCTCCCTCCAGGGCCCCGCCTTGCTAGCAACACAAGCAATGTCACAGGGTTAAGGAGGTGTTCATTACTTAGGAACACCAAGTTTAGGAAGGTTGTTACTTCGTTCTTGCAACACACAACACCAGTTTTTAGCTCACTGTCTGCAACACAAAGACATCACAAGCAACAATTAATTAAAGAGATGTTGATTACTGGCTGTCATCTAGCGGTGTAAGATTTGTACTTTTATCCTGTAACGCTGTTTACCTCGCTAGCAAGCTCTTGTCTACTACGCAAACACACCACAAGCAACACACATAATTAAAAAAGTGTTTGCGTTTTGCTAACACCAGGTGCTGCTTGCATCCCTTCTTAGCTCTTGTCTACTTGGTAAACAAACGGCAAGCAGCGCGTACATTAACAGGGTGTACATTACTCTCTAACATCAGGCGTGGTAAGGTTGGTACTACTGTCTTGTAACACTGCTGACGTCCCTTCTACACCTCTTGTCTACGAACAAAACAAACCACAAGAAACACAGGCTTCAAGGGGCTATTCACCACCCCAGAACACCAGCGTTGTGTGGTAGCCCCTAACAGCCCGCGACACAATGCCCACCGCCCCTCCAGGCTCCGGTGTCTACAGCCAACTCAAAGGCGTCGTGTTAACTGTGAGAGAGTTATCTTCTTCCTCTGCCTCACAGTACGTAACCCAGCTGATGTACTAACTGTTGTATAATGTTGTTCTCAGATGACCATGGCGTGGCTTAGTGCTGTTGTGAATTATTTTAGTCGTCTATTGTAAGAAAATACCTAGCCCTCGGTGGTTCATGACCCTTATCAGTAGTGGCACCCATATGTAACCCAACCCAACCTAACCCAACCTAACCTAACCCAACCCAACCTAACCCAACCTAACCTAACCTAACCTAACCTAACCTTCAGAGTAACAGAGAAGAATTTTGTATTGATGAATATATGTGACATTTTGCAATAAGGTTGCTATTGAAACCGTAATATTGAAATATAAAAAATATAAATGCTGAACTAATTATCTGTTTCCCAATGCGCTTTGATTTTACATGTATGAGTTGGAAATATCATTAATAGGTGCCGGATAATGGGTTATTTCCCATTTAGTATATTGAAGTTTCGGTGGTAATTTTTTTTGATGGCCACGATAACTGAAGGTTGTCCAGTAGGTTAATGAAGGAATATATTACATAAGAGAGAAAAGATATTTCCTCTTAAATTTAACTATGTAATAAATATGTATGTAGTTGGTGATATTATGGTTTAACCCTTTGTGGACGATGATTTAACCCTTTGAGGACGATGATTTAACCCTTTGTGGACGATTATTTAACCCTTTGAGGACGATGATTTAACCCTTTTGTGGACGATGAATTAACCCCTTTGTGAACGATGTTTTAACGCTTTGAGGACGATGATTTAACCCTTTTATGGACAATGATTTAGCCCTCCGGGACTCAAAGGGTTTAAGTAATAAATACGTGTTAAACCCGAACAAGAACAAGTTTGTTATGTAAATTGATAACATAATGAAGAATAAGATTAAAATGAATTGACATAAGGTTTATATTGAAGTAACACAGGTGAGTCTTCAGCTGTAAGGTAAGGGAGGTTTACATTCTTAATCAAAGAGAAATAAAAAGTCATGTTCATAGTAACATTGTTAACACTTGGTCTTCAACATCCCAGAAGATTAATAACAACATGACCTTTGGCGGCGTTTCATCTCACTTAGAAAAAATCCTGAAGTATGAAAACCATTCATCAGTCAGGTCAGATATGTAAACAAATAGGCGGTGGTATATCTATCGAAGCATCACCACAGTAAAGACTAAGAGCTGTGATGAGAGCGACACAGATATCACACTGGCCAAACCACACATCCCTAGATTGTGAACTTATTGAAATGGTAACCAAGGATTAAGGTCAAAACCAAATACATCTTGATTCTCCTGTTCAATGATTCTTCACAGTGAGTCCATCGTTTGTTGCTGGCAGCTTCCACGAGGGTAGGGTAGAGTGACAGACGAACAGGACAGCTCAAAACATCATCCCTTGCGACACCCCGCCAGACGAGAGGCAAACATATAAAGAAACAGGTTTGGTTTGTGGTTTCAGTCCTGCTGCTCCTTCATACAAAAAGGGAGGAGAAGAAAGAAAGGGGGGGGGGGAGGAGATGGATGAGGATGAAGACGAAGAAGAAAAATAAAAGAGGAAGGAAGTAGAGACAGATGGAGATTGAAGACGAAGAAGAAGAAATTAAAAACAGGAACAACAAAATGGAGAAGAAAGTAAAACAAGAGGGTGAAAAAAACCTAACAACATCAGAATAAGGAAGGAGGGTTTATTATGCACCATAACCTAAGAATAAGGAGGTAAGCGGGGAGAGCTAAGTTAATATTGGCAGGTCGTTGAGTATTCAGATCACGGCTCGACCACTACTACTGCTCGGCACCGACACACACACACCGACACACACACACGCACACACCGACACACACACACACACACACACACACACCGACACACTTCCCCGGCCAAGGTCGAGATGTGCTGCTGCTGCTCTACCTAATATAATGTTCTCTTGGAGGAAAATTGTCCTAATACTTGTACTCTTTTAGGGAGGAAAATTGAGTTAGAGTTTAGACTCGTTTGGAGGAAATTGCTTACGAAGAGTAAAAATTATTAGGTTTTATTTATTTTGGGGGGAAGGAGGGGGAGGGGAACTTGTGTTACTAATTGTACGCTTTGAGAGGAAAATTTTCCTACTAGTTACAATCTTCAGGGAGGAAAATTATTTCTGTGTGTGTGTGTGTATATATATATATATATATATATATATATATATATATATATATATATATATATATATATATATATATATATATATATATATATATATATATATATTGCTGGGAAGATTTGAATTGTATTATCATGAAAACACGCTGATTTTTTTGGTCTGGTTATAGGATCTGTGATCAGAATTTTGAAAATTTTTAAATTAATTGTACTAATAGTCCCTGGAGTATGAAATATTATTTATACATTTTCTAAATTGCTTTGACGATACTTGGGCACCTTTCTGACCGGGATCCTCAATCTTCACGCTGAGTAATACCTACCGTACAGATATACTGAGATTTTGAGCTACATTAAGTTTTCAGTTCCCCCAAAATAATTAATTTTCAAAAGTTCAAACTCCACTCTAAAGTAAACGCTAACCTTCGGACACATTACCATGAATAAATAACTTTAAAACCGTATTATCTTTATATTTGTAAAACCTTCCCATACTAACCTTGGGTAAGCCAGTCTGTGTGACTTATGAGTGGCGTCGACTGTACATGTGCTGGTACAGTGCGAGTGTATCATGACGGTCTGTTACGAGCAGTATGGATACAACACACTGAATAATAAGTCTCGGGTACACAAGGATGCAGTGAGGCTGGCATCTGACTAATCTTTTTCCTCTACTGTAAACTTAGGAGTTTGTTCTCACCGAGTAAACTGGAAGGGAATCACCGACCTAAGTATAATAATATACTTTTAGGCGCCATTTTCTGATATAATTCATGATGGTCAGAGAACTCTAACCTTTACTCTATATAAAATAAAAGAGGTAAATCAAATTCTCAAAACATAGACACAACAAAGAGTAATATAATACAACAAACATACGATAAAAAGTTAAACTATCTTATTTTATCTCAACTCTCGTAACATCTTATATTTCCATGTGAACTCAGGTTGTTACAGAGAAACCATAATAACATGTTGTAACGCATAAAATAAACTATTAAAAATTTTGCTTATATAATATTTTGGGTTAATCATCATACGGTAATTAGAGGAATTATCGTAAGACACAATGAAGCAAAATAGAGTATGACAGACAGACGATGGACAGTGTTGATAACTACGATTTCCACAACACCGTTTCATAATACTGTAGACTAATTCTTAAAAATAACGTACACATGATACAAAAATTGTCAATAACATTAATAAATACAGATTTTTTTTACCTCGCATCTAACACCATAACGTTCTCTCTTTCTCTCTCGTTTCTCTCTCACTTTCTCTCTCTCTATCTTACTTCCTCTCTGTCTTTCTCTTTTTCTCTATTTTTACCGAAACTCACTCCATAAAAAAAGAAAAAAGAAAATCCCGCAATCAGTTTACGCACGCCAGTAATCACTGCTCACCCGCGTGTATCTATATACAGGCAACATTTTTCCGGGGATGTGCTGTGCCGCTGACTTTGATCAAGAATATTCTTCACTCATGGGTAAAAACCTTGATTGCCAAATACTGACAGCCAGTCGTATAAAGTTACCCCAAAATATGACGTCTACTGTATGTATGTATGTATGTATGTATGTATGTATGTATGTATGTATGTATGTATGTATGTAAGTGTGTGTGCGTGCGTGTCTGTGTGTGGATGTATGTATGTGTGTGTGTGTGTGTGTGTATGTGTTACCTATTCTCGTCTTTCCTATCATCTATATTCTCTTCCGCTATATATATATATACAGTATATATATATATATATATATATTTATATATAACTATTTTTGTCTCCCTTTAGTCTCCCTCTCTCACTTTTATCTCTCCCACCACCAATACGGATGAAGCAAAACTATACTCTCATTTGTCCGCACCTGCGATGTGATGTTACCTTTTATCAACTACCTTTTGGCCTTACAGTCATCAAACTTAATTCTATACTGTTACCGTGTTGAGTATTGCAGTAGCTCTCTATATCATTATCTAATAATTTTATATTTTTATGATGTTTAGTGTTTGGTTAGTATTTGTGTCCAGTTAATTTTAAGGAAGTTCAAATTTTTAGGTCAATAGGTTCTTGTTTTACCTACTGTGTCATAACCCTGCTCCCTTAGCACTACACTACACCACACGCCTCTGATCCTCCTAGCATCACACGCAGGAGGAAACAACGCTAAACTTGTATATCTTTAATGAGTTTACAGCTCGAGCACTAAACATCTCCCGTACAGGCAGGACAACAGCTCTTCCTCCTCTCTCGTTCTACATCAACTCACCCTTCTTCCTTCCTCCTTCCCTCATCTTTCCATCCCTCCTCTTCCTCACTCCTTCCCCCGCCTTCCCTCCCTCCTTCTTACCCTCCTCCTTCTTCCCTCACTCCTTCCCTCATCCTTCTTTTTCATCTCCTTCCCTTCCTCCAGTATCGATATTGTTGGGAAATTTTAATATACTGCATAGTACACACACACACACACACACACACACACACACACACACACACACACACACACACTCTTACTATAAAAATGTGACAGAAGTTGACGTAACTTTTTGTGTTGCAATAGAATCTCAGTGATGGAAAATTGCCAGTTCTTTTACATCTCTGACTTATTTCAGTATTGCCTAACTTTGTATATTTCTTCCTCAATTTTCAAAAAGGAGAATTGAATGATCTGAAACTCGTATCGTCCATTGGCTATACAGTATAGGTATATTATTCAAAAGAGTTAATATCCAAGGAAATTTACACTGAAATAATCCAAACACCTGAAGCTTAGACACCCCAGCTTATCTTACCTGATAATTAGCCACCTTAACGCAACTCCAGAGGATGAATACATAGGTCGGGTACAGAAGTCGGCTATATTAGTCGGATACAGAAGCCGAGTACATAAGTCGGATACAGAGGTCGAGTTCAAAGCTTTGATACTGAACCAAATAAATCAAATTACCAGAAGATTCACCTAAACTTCTCTCCAACTCTTAAGAAGTTATCAAAACACAAGTGCCTCCTCTCAGCCTCTGGGTAACTCTACGGAAGCGACTATACCTAACTCTCCCTATTGCCATCCTTACACTTTCCTGCGTCCGTAACTCACTTGACACTTGCCCACAGTTAATGTTACTTTCTACTTTTCATACATACATACATGAACAGTTACACACACACACACACACACACACTTAGTATAATAGCTTCTACTATACAACACATCATACAACACACTCTCCCACACACACACACACACACACACACTCCTTCAGATACACATTTATATTGCAGCGGGTGTACTTGACCGTGCGTGTGAGTGTGTGCATGTCCGTGTTTACTCCCGCTTGACTGGTGATCAAATCTGCAGTACGATTACATATCACCCGTGATCATGGAACGGCTCATAGTCTTACACCACCACTACACGCTACCACCACTACCATCTACTCCACCACTACCACTATAATCAACTACTCCACCACTACCACTATTATCTACTTACTCCACCACTACCACCACTACCATCTACTCCACCACTACCACTATAATCAACTACTCCACCACTACCACTATTATCTACTTACTCCACCACCACCATTATCTACTCCGCCACCACCATTATCTACTACGCCACTACCACCACTACCTTCACCATCTACTCCACCAGCACCACCATCATCTATTCCCCAACCACTACCACCACCATCATCTACCACCATCATTTACACCACCACCACCACCACCATTATCTATTCCGTCTCTAACACCACCACCACCAGATAGACAAATTAACATATAAACAAGCAGAGAGAGACAGCCAGAGAGACGAACACAGACAGACAGACAGACAGACAGACAGACAGACAGACAGACAGCCATCCAATCTTAAGAAAATCGAACGAAAAAAAACACGAAAACACATTAAATAGAAAAGAGAGAGAGAGAGAGAGAGAGAGAGAGAGAGAGAGAGAGAGAGAGAGAGATTTTCCCTTTACACAGCTACCGAAGTACTAAACTCAGCCTCCCCCCCCCCCTTTTATGGCGTGTTCATTATCATTAATTAAGATGCAAAATTATTTCTCCCGTTCTCATGAATATTCCTCACCCTTTCTCCTCCCCGTCATTACTGGGGTACCTTAAGGCCAGTGTCCCCTTGTGTTTACCATACATACTAAGGTCAAGTGACAATGTTGACCGTATTTCTGGTGTGATTGTTTTACCCTAACATACTGTACCATGTTAAGTTAGGTTGAACGTATTACCGATTCCACCTTAGTCTCTTGAACGTATCATTGATCTGTACCACCTTTCCGGAACGTAATGTTAGCCCCTTCTCCGTTCTAATATGTACACTCGATCCTCCTCCTTCTCTGAATGTAATCTCAATCCCTCAACATTTGATGCTATTCTTGACGGTATTCTGAACACATTATTGACCCCCATCCTCCTTTCTGAACCTATTCTCGACCACTCTCGCTTTCCTAGAACGTAATTTCAATCCCCTCCCTCTTCATCTGCACGTATGTCTGCCTCCTCCGTTTCTAGCGAACCCATTCCCGATCCTCTGAGATGTTATATCGTCCGTACACAGCTTTTAGCCTCTTCTGTGTAATTCTCCGGCTCCTCCACCCCGGGATGGCCACTCGTATGGGCCTCGCCGGCTTAATATTCCACACGAGCACCGAGTTCGAATCAAAGTTCAATTGGATGGTACGGAAGAATCCTGACCTCCCACTTGCTTTTTATTTTCTATTCTTCACCGTATTATATTGTTTTATATGTTCCAGGAATGTTATATGATCTGGAAACGAGGGTATTTAAATTATTACACGGAGCCGACAGTTTATAGACGAAGGATACTGTTATTACTTTATAAGACAGTAAATATATGGGCATAAATTAGATATACACACATGAACGCGCACTTACACACACACACACACACACACACACACACGAGTTAAAATTATGTTGCCTGGCACATCATCAGCCAAACTTGCCGTGGGTGGGCTGCTGAGGCGTGTACGGTATTAATAATAGAATTTTGTTCTTCAGTGAATTTTATCCTTATATATAAAGCCGCCTGTGTGTGTGTGTGTGTGTGTGTGTGTGTTACAAAGTCAAAATTACAAGTTTTTGTTGAGATTCATTTTAACACAGGTTTATTTTTCCTCACATGATTGTTTAACTAATTACTCTCTCCTGCCGTAAGATTAAAAGTGGTTAGGTTAGGTTAGGTTTGGCTGGTTCATGTCGTGTGCAGCCATAATTGATTTACGTGTTCCCCCTTCCCAAGACTCCAAGATAGCACGGATCCATACTCGCGCTGCCTTACACCTACAACACCTCAGCTAAGTTACTGCTCGCGTCCTCTCTCAAGTAAATAAGACAATACAATAGTTCACAAAGTCGATTGATGGTTCATTAAATACAATACTTTTTATGTGTCATTTCTCCATAAAAGTCTTGATCTTCTTGGGACTTACGCATCTTGGGACTTACGCATCTTCTCCATAAAAGTCTTGATCTTCTTGGGACTTACGCATCTTGGGACTTACGCATCTTGGGACTTACGCATCTTGGGACTTACGCACCTTGGGACTTACGCACCTTGGAATTATACGTCTTGGGATCTTTGCGTCTTGGGACTTACTTGTTACGCGTCTTGGTACTTGTGCATCTTTAATTGGGTATATATTACTGTAGATGATTCCTGACTACCGCCTAGTACCGCCTACAGTGTTGTACATTACCCTTCAAGACTGCGGGGCCCATCATTAATGCTCCCCTTCAAGACTGTTGGGCCCATCATTACTGCTCCCCTTCAAGACTGTTGGGCCCATCATTACTGCTCCCCTTCAAGACTGTTGGGCCCATCATTACTGCTCCCCTTCAAGACTGTTGGGCCCATCATTACTGCTCCCCTTCAAGACTGTTGGGCCCATCATTACTGCTCCCCTTCAAGACTGTTGGGCCCATCATTACTGCTCCCCTTCAAGACTGTGGCACATCTGACCAGCCACACCAACCCACGAGAGCCATATCATATCCTAACCCTCACAGTACCCCCGACAACTTGCCGCCTCCAAACGATGACCAAGTCTTCAGACCTCAGTAAGCTCGGGTAGCAATTGTTCCGTGAAAGAGATACAACGAGACGTGAGAGCGAACGGGAGCCACAGTAGGACTTTGAACTCTTTAAGAGGCAAGAGGTCCCAACAAGGAAAAACAAAGTAAGAAAAAAAGGAAAATAAGAAACAAGAGCAAGAAAAACATTCCCTTACCTGACATCAAACGTTCTTTACTTGGCTGTCAAAGAGACTTGTCTTCTTTTAAAGGATCTTACTCTTAGGGAACGACAGGGACAGGTATTTGATGCACAGGGAAGAGTAGAAGGTAATGGTGGTTAGGATCTGCTCTATAATACGGTAAACAAAAATATATTGTTCAGTAATCTCTCTCTCTCTCTCTCTCTCTCTCTCTCTCTCTCTCTCTCTCTCTCTCTCTCTCTCTCTCTCTCTCTCACCCCGCTAGGAGCTAAAGGTATTATTCCCATCTACATGAACCAGTAGCAGCCATCAACACAGTGCTTAAGTAAACTATGTATGGCTGTATAAGTTAATGTTATTTATGTTGTATCGTGGTGGCTGTTATCACTTTGTTTTGGTCTCTGCTATATTTTCTCTTATTTATTCTCCTTTTCTCTTATTTTTCTCCCTTTCTCTTATTATTCTCCCTTTCTCTCGTTATTTTATTACTATTCCTCCCCTTCTTACCGTCTTCTCTCGGTTTGTTTTCATTTATTGTCATTATCTTCATTTTCTTCCCCTATCGACGCTTTCTTTCATGGTATTCGTCATTATTCTCATCTATAATTACATGTTAGTTTACCCAGATCTTCCTGCCTTACTTCTCTCCAACACTTTCTCTCTACTACCATCTACCACCAACACTTCCTCTCCATCACCATCTACCACCAACACTTCCTCTCCACCACCATCAACCACCAACACTTCCTCTCCACCACCATCTACCACCAACACTTCCTCTCCACCACCATCTACCACCAACACTTCCTCTCCACCACCATCTACCACCAACACTTCCTCTCCACCACCATCTACCACCAACACTTCCTCTCCACCACCAACACTTCCTCTCCACCACCAACACACAAACTCAGTTCCCCCCTCAGTGTGCCATGACCCGGAACCTCGACAACTCTCAGGTATTACCTCCTAGAGTGTACCTCCTTCAGTAGAGGGCTCAGGTTGCCTCACTCCCTCCTCCTGCAGGATGTAACTCGCTACCCTAAGGGCTCCCTGAGGTGTTCCCTTCGCCCTAGGCCCTGGGAGACACCCATTAGACACGAGTTAGGGGGGGGGGAACATTTGAGTGTCGGATATTAGTAAGATTCGTCATCCTGCAGTATTAAGTAGGCACCAGATCCAACTTTCATGGTACGGGAAGTGTTCAAGGAGAGACTATTTGCATGTTGATAATGGTTTAGTGGAAAGATTTACCAGTACATATACGTCTGGGTCACTGAAGATAGACTAGTGTGTGTTATGTATGTTCTGTTGACTTTATTATATTGAAATAAAGTCTCTTAATTAAATAATCACGAAATATTATGAAAAATTATCATCAACCACGTTCATTTTAAACATATTTCTATAAACATTCATGTCTTTATTTTTAAGAAAATAACAGTTTGCAAGTTGTGTGTACATATATTTTCTTCATATTTCCGAGTGGTTTCCTCGTCACATAACAGGTATTCTGGTTGTGGTGTGCAATAACCCTTCCTGATTACTCATCCGTACAGTCGTTTAATCAGAATCCCAAAAGGGCCAAGTTTCCCGAGACTACGTATTAGTGCAGATGAAAAACCTCAATGAATCCACAACATCCTGTCTTGTGGTGATGAAGCCGTGATTCACCTGATGAACATGTAAAGATGGAACGTCTCCAAGATTAATTTTTTTCTGGTCAATAGTGCCAAGGAGAACTAGTGCCACGTCTTCAAAGAGAACCAGAGAACTAGTGCCACGTCTTCAAGGAACACATCGTCCTTTTAACAAGATCAACATACAGTAACTTGTACCAAAGACTTAAGCCAACAGGAACGATATAATTTATAGGAAGAAACATGTTTACGTCCACTAAGAAGTTCTCGTTCAGAAAAAAAAAAAAACCTACTCCCAGAATGAATACAATCTGTGTCAATTTCTGGAATGCACAAGAGTTGCCACTGAGGGTTTAAGGTAAAGAGGTAGGTCGCCACGTATCTTACCTCGCATGTAAACTAACCCACAGGTGATTATAGGAAGGAGTACCACGCATAATAGAGATCTTATTATTATTATGCATGACTGGGGATTAACACACGTTGCACGCACGTCGAAATAAGTTACAAAAAAACACAGATTTTAAGACTCATAAATTTTCGGATCTGTAAATTGTTTTGCTGATGATACGTGACAGGACAACAAAGCAAGACTGTTTTTGTCGTTCTGTTAACACTATTTCTTTCCTAATAATTACCACGTTATTATCCAGTTATTAGGATATTTCGCTATAATCATTTACCAAACGCGTAAGCAAATTAGTTATACGACAACAGTTAATCAGTGAATAAAAGTTAAAAGAATTGATGAACTTACCGGTGCACATCTGTAGGTCACCAAGGGCTGGTCTCCACTGTCCTCAAACTTCGTCCAAACAAACTCCATCTCTTTACTTGATCACAGACTTGATATCTGTAACAAGTGATAAAAAATAATCAGGATTATTTTCGGGTGAATTATGGTGAAACATTTTGAAATTTTGTGTTTGTGTTTATATTGTGTGTAATTTGCATATGAATTTCTCTCTTGTTTCTATTCTCTATTCACTGTCACCTTGCACAACAACGCTCTCTCCACCCTGGAAATGACATCCCTCAGGGACCTCCACCACCAAGCACTAGCAAGGTTTGGCAGTGGACTACTGTACCATCCTCGCCATCGCCACCTCCTGCCACCGGCAGTCCCCCGCCCACCTCGCACAGTCCGCCACTACAATAAAATTCAGTCCATAAGAGCCCGCACTGATAGATATAAGAATAGCACCATCCCATCTATTGTTAAAATAATAAACAACTCCTGATTTATGAACTGTACAGCTCTGTAAATGAATTGAACGCATATCATTATGTCTAAATCACATGTAAGTTTGTTATTTTCAGCCACCGGCTGCAACTCTATTAATAAACCGTTTATTATTATTATTATTACACACACACACTTACATATCATTAAGAGCGATCAACCACAAGGACTAAAGAGAAATCCAAACAAACCAGGCAAGCATTAAAACACACAACAAATAAACACAAAAACATAAACATTCCAACATAATCCTAAACTATAAAAAATAAAACACAGGATAACATAAGACGAGGCCTTGACGACACAGCAGGCAGGTCAGGTGGCGGGAACAGGTGAGTACGGTATTACACTACGAAAATCCTCGACCAAGACGGAAAGATGAAATAAGAGAGTTTGAAGGACGTCCGTGAGCAGACAGATCTTAACTCACAGCGGGAATGTAAAAAAATAAAGAAACAAACAAACACAAAAAACAAACAAACATAAGGCGGCTTCAACCACAGTGAGTCGATAATGTTTTATTTTCTTTTAACCGGTGTATATAACTGTGTATAGAGACGATCATATAGATAGTTGTATTATAAACGATCAATGAATAGCAGCATTACTACCCTAACTTTGTCATCATAATAACCGATATATTAAATGAAAAACGAGAACTTAATTTGTCATATATGAACTTATTTACATATGTTATGGCAAAAAAAAAAATATCCCTATTTGGCGAAAACTTTAATTGCGTTTTAAGGCTGAATTGGACGATTTTCCCTATTAGAGCGACACACACACACACACACACACACACACACACACACACACACACACACAAATACATTTCCTATAAAGTTGGAGCTGTTGCGTCCTGGTGAGAGGGTAAGAGTCGGAGGGAGAGGAGGGAGAGAGAGGGGACGGGTGGGAAGAGGTGGAAAGGAGGAGAGTCAGAGAGAAAAGGAGAGTCGGAGAGAGGGGGAGAGAGGGAAGGGAAGGGAGGAACGGGATTACTGATATTACTTCAACAACTAATTATTTCCAGATGTCCAGGATAGTATTTGAGTCAATGGCTGTCAAACCAAGCCTCTGCTGTTTGTATTGGTCCCTCACCATTACAATCCACTTCTACTGATAACTTTCTCCAGCGATTAATTCCATACACAAACAGAAAACGAATAAAAACAGAATAAATACGTCACTTATTTATGGATGTATTTATAAGTGAAAAAGAATATATAAATTAATGAATAATTGTACTATGATAGAACACGCCTCCGATATCTATGTAGCCACCTCTCTGTGTACCCCTCCACGGCCTACTCACCTGCCTCCCTCATGCGTCTTAGTATTGTGCGTTAGTAGCAGCTAAAGGCATCAAGAATTTCATCTCCCCAACCAGGACTGTTATGATTTTGTGAAGAGTTATCCATGATAGAAATTAGATACATTGGTACATATTTCATACCTCATATGAAGATTAGACCCGCAACTTATTTCACCTGACGCTAAACTAAACTAAACTAAGTACTTTTTATCGCAATGAAACAAAAAAGTAGACACAAATTACTAAATTACACCAAGACAAAATTATACTTTCCGACTGATTTTCCAGTGAGACAAAAAATGCATTTCATGACGGATACAAAAAGTAGATACACGAATATATATAATTACGAGACAAAGGGATGGATACAAAGTTACATAGCAATACAATATTAAAAAAAAGTAGTTAAAGTGAATTGTGTTACCCTGAGACAAAAAGGTAAATTTAATTATGGTTGCGAATACAAAGGAAAAGAGTAAATAAACAGGTGCAGTATTACCACCAGACAAAAAGTAGCCAGACTGGGATATAATGGCGCTATAAAGAAGCAAAAAGTAGCCAGCAATAAGAGACGATATAATCTAGATTAACAACCTCAGCAGGGAAAGAAAAAAATTATATCGAGATTCCCGTAATGTTAAGTATTATAGGTAATGTATTATACTTAGGGACGCTTTCTACCAGACTCCTATCAAGGCTTATAAGAGGTATAATCAGGCGAATTCATGACCACGTTAACCTGAGGAGGCCACCTGAGCTTACGTCAAAATAACATCAAAATACGATGTATCTTCTACAGATAAAGGTATCATCACCCAGCACAATAACGGGTGGATACAACACTCACAGCCCGACCTAAGGGTCTCTCGTTCACGCCGGGGGAAATCTTTAAGGAAATAATGTAACCAGAAGGACTGCTACCCCTAAGAACTGGATGGCACTACGAATGGTTATAGGTTAGAATAGGTTAGGTTAAGTTACAACCTAACAGGAATGGAGCCTATCAGGAATGGAGCCTATCAGGAATGGGGCCTATCAGGATTGGAGCTTATTAGTAAGGGACCTGTCATTGCTACATACACCTGTACATTAATACTCCCCCTCCCCACACACTACAATAAATGACTTACTGCTTTTGATCTCAGTCAATCACAGCTTCGATAATGACACATTTTACAAATTCTTCAATATTTTGTTGTATACCGGTTGAATTTGCATTCAGCTACTACTTTTTACACATCACATCTACATAACGTCATCACATATGAACAACAGAAAAAATTACGGGAATTATTATTTTTTATTTTTTATTTAAAAAATAATGGTTATAATTAGCAGAAGAAAAAAAATGACACGATACTTTTAAATGGCCAATTGATGGGGAAATTTGATGGTGACTTTTGTGTTCAGTGATAAATTTAAAGTCACTGTAATTACACCAGTAACTGCTGCACTGTTGAGAGGGAAAGATGGTCCCTTAAGTTGATGTGTCCCATTATGGGCAGAGGAGATACAGCACACTGTGTACTAAACCTTCGGTACTCAAGAAAACGGCGTAGCCTTCACTGCACTCGACTACCTTCAGTTCCCCATCGGTAACGTTAGGTACCTATACACAGGTGGGTGGACTGGAGGTGCCCCGGACACCAGCCAGCGCTCAGAACAGGAAGTGGGCGTCTCTCATATTCATACTATTATGTCTTAATTACTTAAATCAATAAGATATAAAGAATATTCATTTTTTCACGGAACAGCGTAAATTGTGTCACAACGTTTTACCCAACCTATATTTTTCATTGTTCACGAATGTTATAGAACAGAGGCTGCAAAAAACATCCTCGTCCGGGTCTCACAAGCTCGCTGAATATAACACGATGTGTGTTTAGTTTATCCAGGCAGCGTTACAGATGTCAACAGCGGCGGTGAGGGAGTACACGTTACCTCGTATAATGTTTCAGTTTAGCACTGCGGGAAATTCTTCAATATTTTTTAAGAATAAACGAAGAATACATACATAAATACATACATAAACACATACATTACATACATTACATACTCTTGACCTTATCTTAACTGACTTAGCAGACCATCTCAGCCAGTCACCTGTCAGTTATATCAGACACCTGTCAATGCTCTGGCTCCACCACCCAAGTGCAGATACCAAACGTACAGACCGACTACTGACACCGTAATGCATCTGTCTGGATATTAGATTGTTGCATGTCTCTAAACTGAGGCATAATATCGTTGAAACTAAATGACATCAACACACACGCCTCCCTTCGCTCCTTCCCTGAGACGTCCTTGAGGCTACACTCAGTTCACCTGCCCTAGATCATCCCTTGTATTATGCGGTGACCAAACAGTGTCTCCTCCCACAACAACACTCGTCCCTACAAGGCTTCGGTAACAGAGTCATCTTTGAAATATTCGATGCATAAAAGTTTTGCTCTGAGGCCAAGCAGCAACCCGTGAAGCAGACCAATAAGACGCCGTTCCTGCTCTCCCCTTCATCAAACAAATCACTAATTATGATGCGGCTCCACCCACCTTGACCCCGTACACCTGTGTCTTCAATGATACTGTGATACATCATTCCTTCTATTTAATTCATATTCGTATCAACTTTAAACAATGAATAGAAACTCCAACATAAAAAAATCGAAAAAAATATATATTTATGTTTTTCCTTCATGGTAAGAGACTAAAACTTATTCAAACTCACTAAACAGGGAGACGTAATGTTTTCTTTACGAGTAAAAAAAAAATTAAAATAAAATGAAAAATGAAGCCCACGCCGCAGTACACTCGTGACCAAACAACTCGGTACATATCCCTCAAGAGAGACAAAATGCAAAGAAAAAGAAGAAGAAATCTGGCCTGGTGTTCCCGAGGGCCAGCTGGAGGTTCCCTAGTGAAGCCAAGATAACCAAAGACGGAGGAAGACTTGTGATAATAACTAGCTGAGGACCCCGGGAGCCTGGTCTTTGCTGAGGACCTGGTCTTTGTGTATTCAGCGGCCCGCGTCCCAGACAGTCTCCTCAGCTCGACAAATACATTCTCTCTTTCTCTCATTTTCCTCTCTCTCTCTCTCTCGTTTTATTTTTCTCTTATCTTTACTTATTCCTTCTTTCTTCAGTCTTTATTATTTCGTTCTTATGCTACAATAGTCTAATGACTTTTATTGTCATTTGTTTCAGTGATTCCTTATTAAACTGGGTTAGCTGTGCGTCTCTATACATACCCCATAGCGTTACCCCATAGCGTTACCCCATATCTTTACCCCATAGCGTTACCCCATAGCGTTACCCCATATCTTTACCCCATAGCGTTACCCCATAGCGTTACCCCATAGCTTTACGTATACTGGCTTCTACTATTGACTACTACTGCTACTATTACTACAGGCTAACTACTACAACTATTTCTGTTACAACTACGATCACTACGGCTGCTTTCAAACACCTTCTGAAGACGTCCTTCCCATCTATTGTGTTAGTCTGACGATTCTTATGGTAATTAAGTTAGAATAAAAGACAGGTTGTGCCACATCCTGTCCACATTGTTACCTGTTTAATATAATGGGTCCATGCCCTTGGGGGGGAAGAGGGAGGGGGGAAGGGGAGAAGAGGGAGGAGGATTGAGGAAAGGTAGAGTTAATGAGGTATAATACGTACAGGTGAAGAGGGAATGAGGGAATGAAAGAGGGGAAGTTAGGATAAGGATACGAGGAAGAAGTAATGGATAAAGGGAAGGAGGAATGAAGGAGGGGAGTTAGGATAAGGGAAGGAAGGAATGAACGCTGAAGTTAGATTAAGGATAAGATGAAGTTAGGGTAAGTATAAGGAGGGAGAGAGAATGGAGGAGAGGAAGGTAGGTCACCTATTTAATAATTATAATGATCCCACATTTTTTTTGGGGGGGAGGCAGGGAAGACATAAGAAATTTAATAGGGAGATTTCTGAGGGTAAATAGGGGGGAAGAGAGAGAGGAAGTTAGGGGAAAAAATAAAGAGAGGGGAAAATTATTGTTTTATATACATTAATACTTAGTCAATTAGTTACTTTTTGTTTTTGATAGTGAAGGGATAAAGGGGAGAAAGGGGGTATGGGGAGGAGCTGGGAAGGGGGAAGAGGAGGAAGTAAAGGATGAAGGGAAAGAAAGAGGGCGACTGATGAAGGGGGAGTGGAGTATTGACCCAAAACATTAAGAGCTTAGGATAGTCTGTCTGTTTGACTGTGTGTGTGTGTGTGTGGTCTAGTCTGAATAGGAGCTAGTCATAATGGTTAGGTTAGGTTAGGTTCGAAGGCTATTACTACTGGGGTCTATTAGTGGTAGGGTCTATTAGAAATGGAACCTATTAAAATTGGGTTAAATAGGTCTGGAGCCAATTGGGACCGGGGCCTATTAGCAGGTAGACCTATTAGCAGGTAGGCCTATTAGCAGGTAGGCCTATTAGCAGGTAGGCCTATTAGCATTGAGACAGGTGAGTTAAAGCTGAAGCGTTGCTGTACTAAAACTTATGGGCCGCTCAACGAAACCTGGTGATTTACCGCAATGTTCCGTAATTTCATTTAATAGCGGAGGTGATTTAACGTTATAATGTAAAGCCCATGGATTGTGAGGCTTTATTGCCAAGTATATCACACACACACACACACACACACACACAAACACACACACACACACACACACACACACACACACACCATGTAAAATAACATTAATAACACAAACAATAATAACATCTCATTTTATGTTATATATTGTTCTGGTAACAATCGTATACCTTGTATTGTTCAGTGATATAAGTTATATATCTGTTTTTAGTATATTTTAGGGAGATTTAGCCTTAACTCATTAACGAAAGGTGACGATCTTACACAATGACGAAAATATATGACAGTATCATGTGACCAAACCTCATAAAGCGCTCTCTCTCTCTCTCTCTCTCTCTCTCTCTCTCTCTCTCACAAACATTCATGAATACATATATAATGAATACATTTCATAAACGATTGCTTAGATACATGATATATAATGAATTTCATAAACATTAATTACAAATATAGCATTAATATAGGAAATGAATATGTGATTAAGAATCTCTTTTGACAACTATAAACGTTAATAACACGTTCTGGATTTCATAATCATTTACTTATAATAATTGTTGAACTTCATCAACATTTACGCTAATGAATCAATGTTATAATATTCTCATAAACATTTAATATATTACAGTAGACAGATTCTATAAGTGTACCGCTAAGTTATAGTTTAGTTTCAGAATCATTTACGTCACTACAGCAATAATGGTTGACGCCAGTGTTTGTAACATACCTGGAAGTGTTCTCACAGAGTTACGTAAATACACAGAAATGTCACACTGCGTCATACTACCCAGCGTGAAGTCGCTATTTTATCCAGGATATTAGCAAATGACGTCAATACGATGTCATAACTCCTGAAGTGACGTCACTGAAGGTAATTAGAAAAATAACAATGATTTTTCCTTTCCTCTGGCGACACGGGTATTTTGAGGTGATGTCACGCGAGTTATTGATGAACTGAGAGAGAGAGAGAGAGAGGAAACGGAGAGAGAGGGAGATATGGTACGAGAATAGGAAACAAAATGAGAGAGAGAGAGGTGACTGTGTCTATTTAATTTGAATATAAATAATTGTAGTATTTTAATCATAATTAATATCTAAGTAATTATTCAAAGCTATATTCATCCTCATTATTTATCATATTCATCCTCATAATTCATCACATTCATCCTCATAATTCATCACACTCGTCCTTATTATTCATCCTCATTATACATCACATTCATCCTCATTATACATCACATTCATCCTCATAATTCATCACATTCATCCACATTATTCATCACATTCATCCTCATAATTCATCACATTCATCCCCATAATTCATCACATTCGTCCTCATTATTCATCACACTCGTCCTCATTATACATCACATTCATGAGGCAACACTTTCACTCCCTAGGGGCACGTAACACTCCTATCAATTATCACGAATTGTCTAATTATGAAGAAAACTGTTCCCATTATCGGTAATTATATAATTAACTTGAATGGTAGCGAGTTCCCACCCCATTCACAACTTATGTAAGTCGCTGATGTGTTCAGGTACTGCGCTACGTCAACTTGGTTATAGATATGACTCGAGATCACCTGAACATTAGAAACACTAGCTTCTTTCACCTGAAGATTAGAAACACCACCTTATTTCGCTTTAAGATTGACCTAACCTAACCTAACCGAACCGGACCTGACCTGACCTAGCCTAAGCTAACCTAACCTAAGCTGATACCCCCAGGTAGCTTTAGGTAGGTTTATCATCAGGTGAAAATTTAATAAGCTGAGGTGTCTAATTTTCACATGATCCATAATCTATTCTGCTATAACACTGAGTTTTATTCCGTCTTGCAACATCAGAATACTGCAACAGGGGTATTTGTCCCCGTTTATGTATGTATGTGTGTATGTATGTGTGTATGTATGTATGTATGTATGTGTGTATGTATGTATGTGTGTGTGTATGTGTGTGTGTGTTATCCAATGAGAAAAACTAAAGAAAAAGTGTTTGAACGAGAATACATATAACTAGAGAAGCCAAGAGCATATAATGTATTTTTTGTATAATCTATGCACCACTTTGTATTTTTTTAAGTAACTCTTTATTATATAAATGAATACGTCATTGATCTTGAACATTTTCCTCATTAAGTCTCACGCCACCTATTGACGAAGACAGAAAATAAAAATAATCATCAAATTCCAAAGTGTTTTTCCTTCTCTTGAAAATTCACATCAAAGGTACACAAAAAATTAAGAAATATAACAAGATCAGACTCTAGCAGTTTCCCCTTCTTGTGTAAACTTGTCTCCCACGCAGTACAGTGAAGAGAGGTGACTGGAGGAGGAAGAGAGGGAGGTGGGAGAAGGAGAGGGGGACGGAAGAAGGGAGAGGGGCAGAGAGGGAGGACGCTTCAAAACATGGGGGGGTGCATGAACAAGGTGTGGGTGATGGCGGTAATCTTGGTAAAAGCAACACCAGCCCTTGACAATGTCTCAGTTGCTGCATCACCGTTAAATTCCTGATGGTGGTAGTGGTGGTGGTGGTGGTGGTAGTGGTGGTGGTGGTGGTGGTGGTGGTGGTGGTTACTGTAGTGGTGGTGAGAGAAGGGTTTGAAGTATGGTGGTAGGAGTGATGGTAGTAGTAGTGATAGTGGTTACAGTACTGGTGGTGGTAGTAGTTGTGATAGTTATAGTAGAGATGATGGTAGTAGTAGTGACATTTGTGACAGACCTCTGACAGCCACTCCCCTCCTAGTGGCAGACCTCCGACAGACACTCCCCTTCTAGTGGCAGACCTCCGACAGCCACTTCCCCTTCGAGTGGCAGACCTCCGACAGCCACTCCCCCTCCTAGTGGGTCTGCGGCATACAAGTAAAACGCTCCACCTCACTCTCTCACCCCCAAGAAGAACCAAGAGGTGAGGGGGGGGGGGCATTTTTCTCCTCCCAGGTAAGACGAGGTAAGCAAGATTGTTTTCCTCACATTAAAGAATATTTAGTCAGTGTCTTATCATGTAATGGCGGTGGTGGCTTGAGCAGTGTGGTGCTGAGCAGGAGTGTTGCACAGAACCTTGCTTGATGTATGGTGGTGCCCTCACTCTCTTTGTCCTCCCACTGACAAGAAAGTGTAAGCTACCACCACCATGTTATTATTATTAGTAGTAATAGTAGTAGTAGTAGTAGTAGTATGATACCAACAATATGACGAATTCTGTCGCCAAGGTAAACCAAATTAATGTTGCTTTATAAAATTTTAAATATGATGCTCATAAATCCGTCTCTCTCACTACACGTCCTGGGGTAAGAGTCATAAGCGATCGTTGGAGTAAATCTCGTAAGTGAAGATTTAAGAAAGCATCTAAATGTCATACGTAAGCTAGAACACAATAATAACGCCAATGTTACACTAAGATACTATTCACTAGATACGTTCACTTAGCACCTGTCGGGCCATGAAATTAAGGCAGAATCTTTTCCAGGCGATTTTATATCATAATTCTGTCTCTTTTAACAATGAATGTCTGTAGTTGTGGTAGTCTTAAGGGTATTTTTCATGGTATATTTTAATGTTTATATAGTGTAGTGTTTTAAATGGACTCAAACAACTTAAGTGCGTTTTCATATTTTCAGTTACGAGGAATATTTATTATAAGAACGTGAATCCGTTCTAAGATTGATGTATCTATGCACAGTATATGTAGTTTGTGGATTACGACTGTTAGAGTGTAAATAACAAGACAACTAAGAGTAAGAGTGAGGAAGACTTCACACGCCACAAACAGGTCAGGACTGAATAAACATAGACGCAAGAAAATAAACTTTGGTCAAATTATAAAAGTAGGATTAAGTCTACGTAAGTATTCATAATTTATATATCTTAGTATTCCTGTTACGTCTCTGAGGCCTGGAATAATTATCAATATTTTTATTTTATTATTTTCCTCGGCGGTGTAGCAGCGTACGTCTGAAGGTGTTACAAGCAATTTAAGCCACAGACGAGTGTAATTGTCTTGGTTAAATCCGGTAGACTCGGTAGAGGACATGCAAGGAGGATTACAGCGGAGGAGATTTATGCTACGGGTGTCAATCTGTGTATTTATTTATCAGCTGGTTTGTGTAGTGGGACTTGTGTACGAGTGTGTGTGTGGGGAGTTTCTCTATGTATATGCTTGTGGTCGTAAATATACACACAGGAAATATTTACACATACATATAAGCGGCGACAAACACTAATACACATACATAAAGTTATACACATCATGGAAGCTACAAACGCTCTTAAAAAACGTACATGTACAGATTTCCATACATGCACACACGATTATAATCATTATAATCAAAGAGCAAAAGAATGAACTGACATGCAAGTTAACGAAAGAATTCCTCAGACACACACACACCCCCCCACACACACACACACTACCCCGCCCCCCACACTCCCCCACACGTACGCACCCCCACACACACACACCCCACACAACCCCCACACACACACACTCCCCCACACAAACACTCCCACATACACGCCCTCCCCACACACACACACACCCCCACACACACACTCCCCCACACACACCCCTCACACACCCCACACACACACCCCCCCACATACACGCCCTCCCCACACACTCCCCCTCCCACACACACACACACACTCCCCCACATACACTTCCCCCACACACACACGAATGTTCCCTTGAATGGAAACACAGTAGGGATGAATGTTTATCATAAGGTAGCTTCAAGTAGTCACACCTGCAGGTAATTGGCGGTGAATTGAACAGTACAGAGAAGGATAGCAGGATGTGTACGGAGAGATGTGTAGAGATGCGCGCTACAGGAAACTAAGATAATAACGTATGGAGTACTAGTTGATCACGTTTGGATTAGGAACAACTTTTTCACCTGATGATTAAACACCTTAACGCTACCTGGGGAGGGGGGATTAGGTTAGGTTAGGTTATATTAAATTTGGTTTATTTAGGTTAGTTTTAGTTAGTTAATGGTGTTTAATCTTCATATAAAAATAAGCTTGGGATGCCTAATCTTCACATGATCCAACTAGCTGAACCGAAATAATTCTTAAAGATGAAAGAGAGAGAGAAAGTGCGTGAGAGTGTGTGTGTGTGTGTGTGTGTGTGTGTGTGTGTGTGTGTGTGTGAAGTTGAGGCAGAGATAGTGTGTGTACAGTAGTGTGTGAGTGAGTGAGTGAGAAAGAAAATGTGTGTGAGAGTGAGAAAGAGCGAGAATGTGTAAGAGAGAGAGAGAGAGAGAGAGAGAGAGAGAGAGAGAGAGAGAGAGAAAAAAAAAATTCAATGAAATGAAAAAAAATCAGTATTTATCAAGATGCTAGAAATACGTCAAAGGAATGGGGAAGGTCACTGGGACAAAGACATTTAATTCAGTGTATATATATACATTATGAACACAAACATGTATTCATAAACATTTTTTCCTCTTCATTACAACAATCAGCAGGTTGAAAGCTCACCTTGAACATAACAGTTATTTGACAACTTTTTGTGAGTGTCGTGTGAGGAGAGGTTGGGGGAGGGAGCTGGGGAGGAGGGAGGGTATGAAGGAGGGGAGGTGGAAGGGGGAAAGGGAGGTGGGTATGAGGGAGGGGAGGGCAAAGGGGGTGGGTATGAGGGAGGGGGATAGATAAAAAGAGATTATGATACAAAAAACAGGTAAATGCAGAGGGAACAAGAGAACACACACACACACACACACACACACACACACACACACACACACACACACACACACACACACGCACACACACAGGTAACTACGTAAACACATTCTCATACACACGCAAAAAATGACATACAAACACATTTCTTAACAATTATCTATAATATTTCCAACACGTTATCATGGAACATCACACGACGGTCCTATTATAGTAATATAACGAAGGTGATTATTTTAACATCATTTAAGAGAAAATACAATATTTTCTTAAACTAGCAGATGATAATGTGTTTTGCCGCCGCCATGAGGATAATGTGATAAATACGGGTGACGTTCAGGAGTCTCTCTCTCTCTCTCCTTTACCCAAAGCATTCTCCTTCCCCTGTTCGTTTCTTCTCTCTCCCTCTTCCTAAATCCTCCCCGTCCCTTCACCACCCTCCCCCCACTCCTCATTTTGCAGGTGGCGACAGCTGAGTGGGTGGGGATGGGTGGGTGAGAGGGGACCACCGAGTCAGCTGGAGGTGGCAAGCATATTGCGAATTACATTTTGATGTGAGTGTGTGTGTGTGTGTGTGTGTGTGTGTGTGTGTGTGTATGTGTGTGTGTGTGTGTGTGTGTTAGGTTCAGCTTTTATAACTTTTCACGGGCTCATAGTGATAAAATAGTGAGTTTCAATATCACACACAGCCCAAGAACTTGTTTAATTTTGTCCTTTTTTATTGCAAATGTATTTCTATGAGTAAATATATGAAAATTTATAATATACCTGTATATACACATCTATCTCTCTCTCTCTCTCTTTCTCTCTCTCTGACAAGCTGAAAGATACGTGTGTATTAGCAGTTAAGGGTTATTCCAGAAGGTATACATAGCATACACCATCCAATTATGTATACATGACTACCTTGTATGTCACCTCCCAGCACCTCCCTCCATCTCCCAGCACCTCCCTCCATCTCCCAGCACCCCCCTCCATCTCCCAGCACCTCCCTCCATCTCCCAGCACCTCCCTCCATCTCCCAGCACCTCCCTCCATCTCCCAGCACCTCCCAGCACCTCCATCTCCCAGCACCTCCCTCCATCTCCCAGCACCTCCCTCCATCTCCCAGCACCTCCCTCCATCTCCCAGCATCTCCCTACACCTCCCTACACCTCCCAGCACCTCCCTACATTCTCTGTCGAACACTACCTAAAGAACACAATACAAAAGACAAAAGCAGCGACCTAAAAATATCGCATCGAAACAAAAAAGGAATGAAGACAAAAAACAAAAGAAAAACAAAATATAAAACGAAAAATTACAAAACAACAAAATGAAACGATACGAAACATTAAGAAACAAGACAAGGCAAAACCGAATAGAAAATAAAACACAACGAAACATTACGAACGAAAAAATCAAATAAAAAATAAAAAAATAAATGAGAAGGAAAAATATTAAAGCAAAGGGTAAAACTAATAGAAAAAAACACAAGCAAAGCGAAAACGAAAAAATAGCACGAAATGACATATTAATTTATATTTGAGTGGCAAGTGGAAACAGAATGACAAGTAGTTATTTCCTCTGTTAACCATCATATTATTTTTTCCAGGCTCAATGGTGTGTGCGGTGGCTGAGTGGATAGAAGATTCGCCTCCAGTCCTAATTGTTGCTGGTTCACGTCCTGGACACCAATAGTTCAACCAGCTGTAAATGCCTAGCTAACATTGCAGTTCAGGAAATGAAGATAATCAAGTGTAGTGACGGTTTACTTTCCCTTCTGTACGCCACTTCTACACCTCCCGTCCCCTCCCTCCCTCTCCCCTCCCTTGTCCCTCCTCCTCTCCCTTCACTTTCCCTCCTCCCTCCTCTCCCAACCCGGAAGTCAATCACGCAGTTTACTTCCTTGGATATGAAGACTTTGAGCACGTCCTCTGTAAACTTGTCCTGAACTTGTTTAACACGCGCGCATTACACACACACACACGCACGCACTTTTAACCATTACCCTCAACCACAGCAAGATAAATATTAATAACACCTAAAACAATAGTTCCTTCATTCCATTTCATTAACCCGACAAACTCACATCGACTCCGTACGTCACACACACACACACACACACACACACACACACACACACAAAAAGACGTCCGCTAGAGTCCTTCTATAAAACTCCAATTCACACATTTCAGCATTCATTCCCCTTCCGGCCAGTGGCGCCCTTTCCACTACATTTCATCTGGGACTCTCCCGCCCCCCTCCTCCTCCCTCTGCCTACACACACACACACACACACACACACACACACACTGGTCCTTCCTTAGTTCTGCCAAGAGTTAGTTTAGCTCTATTTATGGTACGTATCGTTCTGCCTTGGGTACGAGTATAAGTCCAATTAGAGTACAATTCATATAGGTCTGTCTAGAGTACACGCAGGTACAGCTGTATAGAATCTCTCTTCCAAGTGACTGTAGTCTGTATGGACTCCTTTCTAAAATACAGTCACCTGTCTTGAGTACATACAACTGTCCCCGACTCTGTTCTTGAATACATACAGCTGTAATGTATTCAGTTTTGAGTACATGCAACAACAGTACCATAGTGTCTCCCTGAGTACATAGACTTACTTCAGAGTATCCACCTCACCTTATACTCAAGCTCGAGTCTTTGTTCTAATCTACGAGTACATTCAGTTCTCACCGACCGCTGGGCTGAACGTGGCTGCATGGATTACGGTCTTGTTGGAGCAGTTTCAGAATTAACACGACTTCGATCTTTACTACCCAACCCGTCCAGCCTCAGGAGTTACCTCTCATTACCCAGACGAGCGACTGTTTTTATCTTAACTAATGAGGACGAGGTTTTTATCCTGACAAGCAAAACAACAGTCATTGACTTTAAACCTGAAGAGATCCTGTTGTCTTGTGAAGGCTATTATTAGTTGACTGTTGTTGTTGTTTGTTTTTTTGTGTTGTTTTTGTTTTGGGGAAGCTTGTGTTTCTGAACTACTTGGCCTTCCCACCAGCTGTTAGTGTTGATGTTTTTGAGTGTTACTCCCATGGTGATAGATAGTCCCATATTACTCCCATGGTGATAGTTGTACGTTACCCTTATTGTCATAATACTACTACTTTATTACCAATGTATCACTCCCACGTTACCCCACACTGTATCACTCCCACGTTACCCCACAATGTATCACTCCCACGTTACCCCACAATGTATCACTCCCACGTTACCCCACACAATGTATCACTCCCACGTTACCCCACAATGTATCACTCCCACGTTACTCCACAATGTATCACTCCCACGTTACCCCACAATGTATCACTCCCACGTTACTCCACAATGTATCACTCCCACGTTACCCCACAATGTATCACTCCCACGTTACTCCACAATGTATCACTCCCACGTTACTCCACAATGTATCACTCCCACGTTACTCCACAATGTATCACTCCCACGTTACCCCACAATGTATCACTCCCACGTTACTGCCAATGTATCACTCCCACGTTACCCCACAATGTATCACTCCCACGTTACTGCCAATGTATCACTCCCATCTACATAGCACGACCTAGCACTTAAGAGGTTTGATAAAAAACTTCCTAATATATAAACGACTTTGCCCACTATATCATTACATCCAGGTAACTTGCACCTGTCGTACTCTAATGAGGCCTTAACCGTGTGTACCTTTTTTGTACCTGCGTTAAGTTTCGTACCTTGGCGCGTTCACCTGGGAGTAGAGTTAGGTTTCAAAACTTTCAACTCTGCCCTGCCTGTAAATGGTCCTTAAACAAAGACGTTCTTCTAACCCCTGACTCCCTGAACCCCCGAACTCTGAACCCCTGAACCCCGGAAACCTTAAATTCCCGAACCCCCGGAACCCCAAACCCTGTTCTCTTGGACCTCTGATTTCCCGAAACCTTGAACTTCCGGACAACTGAACTCCGAACCCCCGAATCCCAGTACCTCCGACTCCTCTTGTACTCACACCCTCTATGAGTCCAATTCACGCCCCTCCTCCACTCCATATTCATAAACCCTTCCTCTTCATAACCTCCAGCCGGCCAAATCCTCCACATCCACCTCCTCCTCCGATCTCTGTATATCTGGCTAGCCGGACACTCTATCTCCTCCTCCCTGTAGTCCCTGTGAGAGCGTCCGGCACAGTAGTAAGTTAAGAGCCGGATAGAGACAGACATTGTCCTCACCACTAACACCAAGGGAGACGAGGCTGGAGATATGTACCTGAGCTAAAGGAGGTATTATGGGAGGTCATGGGTGAGTTATCATGGGTTATGTGTGGGTTATCATGGGTCATGAGTGGGTTATCATGGGTCACTGGTGGGATATTATAGGTTGTGTGGATATAACCTATGTTGGGTAGAGGGAATATTCCTGATGGGATATTCCAAATTGGCGAGAAAATTCCAGCTTACGTGTGAATAGCGATAGCTCAGGTAAGTGTCAATATTTCACCTGCCTGGCCACAGGTGGAGTAGACTGCAGGCGGACAGGTGTGACTCACTGTTGAGATATAAATTAACACCCGGCCTTCCTGACCTCCTTGGCCTCCTGCCCTCTTCGGCCTCCTCCATCCCAGCAACTATCCTAACCTAACCTAACCAACACCTAGCTTCCCTACCCTCCGTCCCACCTACCAGTAGAGGATAATGTTCACCGGCAGGGTACAACACATTACACGGCGGAAACGACATGCACGGGTCACAGGCATAAATGGAAGCGATGCATAATGGAATACGCAATAACCGGGGGTTCCACGCAATATTGCAAA
The DNA here is from genome assembly GCF_018991925.1 of Homarus americanus. Taxonomy (NCBI): domain Eukaryota; kingdom Metazoa; phylum Arthropoda; class Malacostraca; order Decapoda; family Nephropidae; genus Homarus; species Homarus americanus. The sequence goes on from NW_024732554.1 coordinate 125,907, forward strand.
TCAATAGCGAGTATGACGTTGAGAGAGTGGAGCGAAGAAATGAGGCCATACGTTATTTATTTTCGTTAGGCGCGTCTCTATTTAATGCTGTGTCTGCGTTTTAATTAAGTGAAAATATTGTGCAAAAAGGTGTAGTTTATTAGTAAAGAATTCATTTACACGATTATTTGATTGAAAATTAAAACTATTGTGAACAAATATTTAATATACAAAAAGATGATGAAGTGTACATGAATAACGAGAACGTTTAGCACAGTATTGCCGCACACCACACCAATTTGATTGAAAATTAAAACTATTGTGAACAAATATTTAATATACAAAAAGATGATGAAGTGTACATGAATAACGAGAACGTTTAGCACAGTATTGACGCACACAACACACATTCCACTATACAAAACCAATGACCGGGTCGGCATAAGATGGGTGATTACCAGACGACTGTGTCAATACGGAGGACAACCCTCACCCCGGCCCCGCCCTCCACTTAACACAAGAGCTTGTACTTATAATGGACTAGTTGTCCAGGGATCCCTCCCCAAGACGCACGCGAATACTTATAATCAACTACTAAATTACACCTCGGCAAGTACCACCTCCTGTAGCCACATGAAGCCAATAAAGCCCTTATACTCTCACCTTTTAGGGACCTTTTTGCCTCAGGGCCGCCCTGGCTTCCTGAACGGTTCGCCCCACCGCCTGAATAACAGGTGCACCCAAGAATAATTTTACCTTGAGACGAGTGTTGTGACGAGGAGTGTTGCGACCTCTGCCACGCCATTCTGGGCCGAGTGTGAGGGAGGCGGAGGGGTGAGGAGCACACCTGCTCCCCAGGAATCAACCTGCCAACGTTCTGGAGGGAGTCCATATTTTTTTTTACCTGCGACTGAAGATGATTTAAAAAATATCATTCGCTGTACAAATGTAGTATTCAAGGTTCCCCGCGCTTAAGGGTGAGGTCTTTTGGATGGAGATAGAAGGGAATGGAAAAAGATGGAGAAGTATGAGAGAGAGAGAGAGAGGGGGGGAGGGGGAGAAAGGGAGGATGAACGCATCTCACTCCTCAACAGAGCAAGACCACCTCCAGCGCTGCTACTTCAGACTCTGTGTAAACGCTGACGAGCTCCCACCCTCCCTTCCCTCGCCCCCTCTCAGTAACTCCCTCGTCTTCCTCTTGCCCTTCCCTCACCCCCTCCCCCCCTCTGTGCTCCCTCGTCTTCCTCTTGCCCCCCTTCCTCACCCTCCCCCTCCCAATAACTCCCTCGTCTTCCTCTTGCCCCATCTCACCCTCCCCACCACCTGTTTGACCACCCCGTCTGACCAGGTAGCCTACTACGTGGTCGAGGACAGGAAATGGTTGAGTATGCTCCAGCAACAGTCTCAGAGCAGGTGAGATCCTCTGCGGCGCTTCACCTGTCTCTCTCACACTTCACCCCCCGCCCCCCTCCTCACTTCACGGAGGAACCCTGGCTCTGTGTAAGCTTAAGAACATATTGTAGAATGTGTCGCTGAGGTACTGTGGTGGTGGTAATGTGCCACACGGAATTACGGGATATAAATTCATTCCCTCCCTGAGCATGAGGAGTTTCTTGGGGCCAAACAGATCAAACTGCCATTAATTTGAATAAAAAGTTTGTGATAATACAATATGTTTGTGATTTATTTCCCCAAATATGAACTGACGATCTTGTTCTCAGGGCTGTAGGAACCATAGAAACTAATTTATTGCACATATTTGGCAGCAAAACGGATATTTTACCTGTTTGGAAGTCACAACCACCAAATCGCGAATCAGCCGTGGGCGTCTTCTAGCCGAGAAAGTCACGATACTTTGGGGCTTCTTAAAAGTTTCCTGCAGCTTGATCCTAACTTCCTTACTCATAGGGAGACAGAAATACCGCTTACATTACTGGCGGCGAGGCAGGACTTACACACCGTGGACAACAGGACATAGTGATGGCATAACAGGCTGTGCGAGGGAAGGCTTGGCTACAGGTTAGTTAGTACACCTTACTCACTCACCCTCCCCAAGTGTTTTTTTCCTACTTCTGTTTTTATTGTCTGTCTTTTCCTTCTTTAACTTATATTGTTTTCATTTTAATTTTTTTCATTATTTTCTATTATTTCTGATTTTTTCTCTGTTTCTTTATTCGTTATCTTCTTCGTCTTTTACTGTTTTATTTCTTCTTCGTTTATCATTATTATTATTGTTATTATTACTGTTATTATTATCATTATTAAAGTTTTCGGGGTAAGGGAACGGGTGGGGATGAGTGGTGGGGGTGGGGAGGAGTGGGGGTGGGAGGAAGTGGTGGGGGGGGGTGGTGAGGTGGGGAGGAGTGGGGGTGAGGGGTGGGGGGAGGAGGTGGGAGGAGTGGTGGGGTGGGAGAGGGAGGAGGGAGGAGTGGTGAGGTGGGGGAGGAGTGGTGGGGGTGGGGAGGAGTGGTGGGGGTGGGAAGGGGTTGGCGATAGTTAGGGAGGAAGGAGGAGGAGGTGGTCAGATGCGGTTGGGGTAAGGGAGAGAGAGAGAGAGAGGAGAGAGAGAGAGAGAGAGAGAGAGAGAGAGAGAGAGAGAGAGAGAGAGAGAGAGAGAGAGAGAGAGAGAGAGAGAGACTTGTTTAAACGAATTTCATCTTCATATAGGAACACACAAACACACACAAGATACACGAAAAAAAACAACGAAACAAAAACACACTAATCAATCAACAAAAACAGACAAATACAAACAGCAGGAAAAAGACAAAACAAAGTAACCAGGTGATATAAATTTAACACCACCATGAGCCGAGTACATACCCAGGTAGACTGAGTACATAGACAGGTAGACTGAGTACAGATACTTTTAACCAACTCAGACCAGACAAGCTATCAACTATGCAGACAATATACAACCTTATAGGACGAGGCAGATTAAGAGAAGGAATTAGAATGCATTTTTAATATTCACCAAGCAGCAGGAACAAAGATTAAATGATAACAAAAGTGGTAACCAGAGGGAGAGAAGGAGGAGGGGGGCAGGGGGAGCAGGAAGGGGTAGGAGGAGGAGGATGAGGGGGGAGAGGAGAAGGGGAGGAGGAGGAGGATGAGGGAGAAGGGGGAGGAGGAGGAGGATGAGGGGGAGGAGGAGAAGGAAGGAGGGAGGAGGAGGGAGGATGAGGGGAGGAGGGAAGGAGGAGGAGGAGAAGGGGAGGAGGAGGAGGATGAGGGAGGGAGGAGGAGGAGGAGGAGGAGGAGGAGGAGGAGGAGGAGGAGGAGGAGGAGGAGGAGGAGGAGGAGGAGGAGGAGGAGGAGGAGGAGGAGGGAGGAAGCAGGGGAGGAGGAGGGATAAACAGTGTGGTTGAAAACGGAGGAATACAGAGGAGAAAAAAGAGAAGAGGTGAGGAATGAAGGAGGAGGAAGAGAGCTATACAGTGTGGTTAGGGGCAGAGGAATACAGAGGGAGGAGGAAGAGCAGGAGAGAGGGAGGAAAAAGTGGTCATAGATTATGTACAATCACCGGGAAATATTATCAAGATGGATATTTCTGGGATGGATAAGTTCAGGTGGGATTATTAACGTGTGGATAATAGAGGGGAATGTTTTGATGGAGGGGAGGAGGGGGGTAAGCCTTGTAGAAGGGGAAGTGTGTGGATCTGAGGTAAGGGACGTTAGTTTTGTAGTGAGGGGGGAGGTCAGTTCTGTCGTGAAGGGGTGGGAGGTTAGTTCTGTAGTGAAGGGGTGGGAGGGGAGGGTAGTTTAGAGTAATGGTTACCAGTTATTAATTCAACAGGTACTTGTATCTCGGTGTATCTGGGTCACGAGAACAGATGCGTGGAGATAAAACGTACAGGTGTCAGTCAAGTGGTAATGGGGGAGGCGGCGCTTCGTGAGTGCTGGCAGGTGTCGTGCTGCAAGAAATGAGAGAGAGAGAGAGAGAGAGAGAGAGAGAGAGAGAGAGAGAGAGAGAGAGAGACGGTAGCCATGAGTCGCCTCGGGGGATTGGTCAGGGACTCGCCCAAGGCAGACACATTCACCTGTTACCTCCTCATCGCCGCCTCTGCGCTACCCCCAACCTCCCCCCACCGTCGCCATTCCCCCCACCCCTCCTCCTTTCATCGTTGCCTCTTACTATCTTAACCCTCAACAACCCCCCCTTCCCCTACCACCATAGCAATTGGTATCTCCCCCTCCTCCTCTTCCTCCTTCCTCCTCCATCCTCCTCCTCCGTTGCCACAAGATCTCCTGACGCCACACACTCTTCCTGTCATCCCCCACCATCGTCTCTACCTTCACCTCCTTCCCCGCCTCGCTGTTATCACCACGACCCCATCTTCTGTCGCTCCCCATCTTGTTTACCATTCCACGAGTCTTGATCCCATTACCTTCTCTATCCCATTAATCCTCCTTACCATCCCCTTCACTCCCTTTCCGATTATCACTCCTTTCTTCTTCCTCCCCCATCAACCCCCATCATCACCATCTTCAGCAGTAATTATTCCTTCTTCTTCTTCCTCCTCCTCCTCCTCCTACTCCCCTCAACTGCCACACCCCCTCTTCCTCCCCCGTCACCCCACACTAATTTCACCTCTTCCTCCCCTCCTCTTTCTATCCCTATTATCCTCCCTACCTTCGTCCTCTTCATCCCCCCCAACTACCCCTAATATTTTCCCTCCTTTTAACCCCTTCCCTCATCCTGCTCCTCCTCCTCTAACCCTCCTCTTCCTTCTCCTCCTCTTCCTCCTCTAACTCCCCTCCTCCTCCTCTAGCCCCCCCTCGTACAGGTACACAAGGGGCTGTAATTATTATGCCATTATTTGTAGTGTTTTTGTTCGTGAGGAGAGGAGGAGCGAGGCGGTCGACACGGCAGAGGTGAGGTAACAGAGACAGGAGCCAACTGACGGAGGTGAGGTAACAGAGACAGGAGCCAACTGACGGAGGTGAGGTAACAGAGACAGGAGCCAACTGACGGAGGCGAGTTAACAGAGACAGGAGCCAACTGACAGAGGTGAGGTAACAGAGACAGGAGCCAACTGACGGAGGTGAGGTAACAGAGACAGGAGCCAACTGACAGAGGTGAGGTAACAGAGACAGGAGCCAACTGACGGAGGTGAGGGAAGGTAACAGAGACAGGAGCCAACTGACGGAGGTGACAGAGGTGGCACCAAGGAACCCGACGAAGGGAGAGCCTGTTTACCTGATAGACAGAATCAAGCCACCGTCGAGTACTCCTGCAGTAGTCAGTGTCAGTCACCGTCAGCTGTTCCCACGAACACAGATAATGTCAGCTAGCCTGCCAAAAGCCGCGGGAGATATCTCAACACCCACTGTCAACTAACGTTACTTAAATTAGCAAACACTGTCAGCTATCGTCAGCTACCATTAACTATCAGAACAGATCCTGTCAGCTACCCCAACAGACACCGTCAACTACCGCAACAGCCACCGTCAACTACCCCAACAGCCACCGTCAACTACCCCAACAGCCACCGTCAACTACCCCAACAGCCACCGTCAACTACCCCAACAGCCACCGGATAGAAGATAGCGTCTTTGTTGGCGAGGAACGTGGGTGTCGTGCCGTCAGGGGGAGAATTAGGGGCGGAGGGGCACGCCAGTCAACCCCAGCGCAAGCCGGGTCACCTGGGGGGCGCCACCTCTGACCCCAGGAAACCACCGGCGGCAGGGCGAGCGGCGGCGGTGGAGGTAATAGCTGAGTCGCCCTCGGGGGTTCCAGGGATGGGGAGAGGGGAGAGAGAGGGGGGAGGGAGTGGGGAAGAGGTGGGGTGGGGTGGGGTGGGGACGGAGAATGAAATGGGAGATAAAGCTATGGAAGTTGGGGAGAGTTTTGATGAAGAGTGGGGAGGGAGGGTGAGAAGAAGGAGGAGAAGTGATGAAGGGTGATAGGGAGGGAGGAGAAGGGGACGAGGTAGAGTGGTGGGGAGAAGAGGAAAGAAAGTCATATTTCGTGAGTATGGTGGTGATGGTGGTGAGTATGGTGGTGATGGTGGTGAGTATGGTGGTGATGGTGGTGAGTATGGTGGTGATGGTGGTGAGTATGGTGAACTGTCTCCATCTCCAAAGACAATGGTAAAGTACACAATCATTATCAGTGTTGGCGATGGTGCTTTTTGGCTCACTATACAAGGTGATGAACAACTCACACACACACACACACACACACACACACACACAACAGACACTTCTCCGTCATGGTGTGAGTAAATTGGAGAGACACTGTATACGTAATGGTGACTATAGTGTCATTTAATCCGTCACACAACACAACACAAAGGCTCCTCACAACACTTCCTGCGACCACCACACCAGGCTAACTGTTCACCATCCACTCACCAGATAGTCACCATCAACTCAGCAGCTAGTCACCAACCAATCATCAGCAAGTCACCAACAGTAAAAAAGTCAATAAAATGCAAGACGACCCAGAAAAACGTTGGTGGACGCAAAAAACGACCCGGAGGAACGTTGGTGGGCGCAGGTGGAGGCAAGTGGACCACAGGATGCCTCTTGGAGCGGTGTGATGGTCGACGAACGAGGACTCGCTATAACAGCTCCCAGCGAATGTGTGTTTGACTGACCAACATTGTGCCTCTGTAGTCCATTTGAGTTAGAGTGCGAAGTTATCATACGCGCACACACGCACACGCAACTCGAAAAATTACGTTCCAATTGCACTCAATAATATTTTAATGGATCCCTGACAACTGTGCACAAAAGTATATAATTTGCGTTTTACTACCATGTATTTTTCTTAGTATCCCCCAATCTTAATAGCTTCCAATCTTAATAGCTCCCAATCTTAATAGCGCCCAGTCTTAATAGCTTCCAATCCCAATAGTCATCAGTCCCAATAGATCCCAGGTGAAACATAGTGCTTCACGAGTTCGAGATTGGCTCATCAAGTGATTCATGGGATCCCAGATAGCTAATCACAGTGCTTCATGAGTTCAAGACTGGCCAATCATAGTACCACAAGATCAGAATGTTAATCAATTCATTCCCGTGCGATCAATCACCTCATTTCATCCACTCCCAACTAACCAATCATAGTGCTTCATCCACCCTGGAAAACCAATCGCCCCACTTCTTACATATTATCCAAACAAGTAATTCCCTGCAACCAATCACGAAGCAGAACGGATCTACAAGTGACCATTAGGAACTGGTCTCCACCCTAGCTTGAGGCAACACTGTACTAACTGGGATCACCTGCAGATTGGACACCCCAACCTATTTCACCCGATAAGTAGTGGTTTTGATAGTGGGGATAGTAGGAGAACTAGCATACGTATAGTAAAGTAGTAGTAGTAGTAGTAGTAGTAGAAGAGAATTAGTTAGTAGTAATAGAATTGATCGTTTTAATAGTATTAACACGAACAATTGCAGCAGCGGTAGCAAGCAACAACGAATAAGGAGAAACAGCAAGAAACACCAGGAAAGAAATGCACCACCACCACCACCACCACCACCAGCACCAGCCACCAGCAAACAATATCACACAAGCATAGCCATCATCAAGAGCATCGGTAAGCATCTTCGGGTGGGGAGGCATGACTGGCTGCAGGGGACGACTGACTCAGCAGATGGACACCTTCACGCCGAGTTACACCTGTCTCTCTCTCTCACCACAACCCATCATCACCACCAGCCGCTGTCTAACACGTTCTGGCAGCCACATACACAACAACACCTGTTCCTAGTGTGTTGAAGACCCAGGTGTGTTGGCGGCTGTAGTAAGGTACCAAGTGATAGTATTGGCAATATCGTTACCTGTGATAATTGATGATTTGTGTCAGACGATGTAGAATAACCTCACCTGACACTTGAAGAAAGGTCATCACCCTTAAAGGTCACCGTTAATACTACACACTCATAGCTACTACTGAAGCCCACTTTCTAGTAGTAGGAGACCACGTTACAAAAATGTAGTAGTAGTAAAGGCAGTAGTTTCACCAGCATGAACTTCACCGTTATCTTTACTTTGGTTCTATTAAGGCCATCACTGTCATCAACATCAAGACCATCAGTAACAGTAGCAGTATTATCACAAGTAGCAACGTCACAAGCAGTAACAGCAACCACGCCACCAGCAGCAGCCTCTCCTTCCTCCAGTAGTATTATCACACACCCCTCCCAGCAGAAACAATAAAAGCTTCACCAGAAGTAGGAGAACTCCCTTCCCTTCCCAGTAGCGGTAAGAGCCACCAGAAGTAACAACAGACCTCCCTCACCTAGCAGAAATAACAGAGCCACCCAGCAGTAGTAGTAGCAGGAGCAGCAGGTGAGTGGGGGCGTGATCTGGGTCCTTGATCAAGGAGAGTCCCGGGGGCCGAGGAATGTCATAATGGGGGACATCCGGTGACGGAGACCAACTCAACGCACAACACAAAACATGTTTTTCTAATCAACCAGATGAATCGCCGCCCCCTGTCATTAATGCCTAACCCCGCTTGCATCACAGGAAATATCCAGCATGCTATACTTCTGAGGAAATAGGCGGAAAAAAATAAGGATCTTATCTTCAACGATGGGGCCGTCCCAAGGCAAGATCTTGAGGACATTGAAGGGGGACTCTAATGATTTCGGGGGCTGGTGGCCTCTGACCCGACCATCTACGGGCAGGTGGGGAGGACTTGCCCTGGCGCCACAAGGTGATGTAGCCTCAGGCATGTCCACTCATCCTCTCAACCTGAGCCCCTCCGGGTCCTCGCTCGGGGTCATCATCTCCTCACCACCACCGTAACTTGACAGGTTCTCGCTCCTCTTAACTAGGCAGATCACGTCCTTACTACACACTTGACAATCACCACGTCACCATCACGGTACTTTACTATCATCCTCCCACATTAACACCACTAAAGTAACCGATACGCTCTCTCTCCTATACCACCAACACCTCCTCACACTAACACACTCTCTCTCCTATACCACCAACACCTCCTCACACTAACACACTCTCTCTCCTACTCCACCAACACCTCCTCACACTAACACACTCTCTCTCCTACTCCACCAACATCTCCTCACACTAACACACTCTCTCTCCTATACCACCAACACCTCCTCACACTAACACACTCTCTCTCCTACTCCACCAACACCTCCTCACACTAACACACTCTCTCTCCTATACCACCAACACCTCCTCACACTAACACACTCTCTCTCCTATACCACCAATACCCCCTCACACCTTACGTTACCTCCTTTACCCCACTACCATCAGAACCACACGCAGTCATGTCTCTTACCATTGGAACAACAAGCCCTGAGGAAAGTGGCATAAAAATCTCAAGGATGGAGACCGACAGGTAATCAAAGGGGATGTAATTTAACCAGTACACGTAGACAAGAGTAACTGTTCAACGCAGATCAATGAAAAAAAAGAAGACCTTCCAGAAAGTCGCGTGTTTGACATTTCATGAAAAAAGAAGAGAAAAAAAAAGACCACCGCCACAATACGTGCCAGTGGCCCACATGAAGTACCTCATCTGGACGGGAGAAAAAAGTTAGGGAGAGCGATTGAGTTGTGTGTTTTTATGGCTGGATGCACCAGTAAATTGAACGAAGGGAGAGACATGATAATCCTCACCTGAAGCTTCGTCGTGTGCCGAGTGCCTGTGACGGACGGGTTCTTACTGCTGCACGTTGGTTCCTCGTGCCCCCAATTTTATGAGTGGGTGGCTGGGAGGGTAGATGGGTGGGTGGGTGAGTGACTGGGTGGGTGGCTGGCTGCTGCAGGTGGGTGGTCTGTAATGTGAAGTGGTTTATGGTTACTTTCATGGTACTGCAAACCCTTGGGCAAATGTAAGTAGGCATGCATACAGGCAGCGACACACACACACACACACGCACTAGTAACTATATTAAAAAAAAGCCAATTTATATGCGACCACCACCTCTACTACTACTAATAATCATAACAATACAGATGAGTAAGTGTATTAATAATAGCAGTGATTTGATTTCTATAGTGATTATTATTATTATTATTATCATTATTATTATTATTATCATCATCACCGAGATATTCTACGAGGGCAAGTATATAACCAATGATTAAATATGTGTTTATAGTGGAATTCTCGTCTGTCCCCCACATGGTCGCCACTCTCGGGTGTATAATACTCGGCTGAGAGCAGAAGAGGGGGCCAAAATCCCCTGAAAATGTGACATAAATGCTCTTAGACTGCATTACGCATCGTTCCTCTTCATGTTCTTAGGATTCAGTAGATTGATTCACGAATTGTTTGATCCTCTCAGCAGTTGTTGGACTCAAGTATTAATAGGATTCAATTCTAATGGGTGTTTAGTTGTAATGGGTAGGTTAGGTTAGGTTAGGTTAGAGATATTGAACTTCCAACTATTAGTGACGGGATTTAGTAATTTTTTTAATGTGATTTTCTTCATTACTAGATTATAGGTGGGAAACACATCATGTATAATCAATAAACTCTGAACAATCCTCATGTCTGGATAACGTTTCTGATGTTCGACTTAATATAACGTTTTAACGCCGAATAAAACGTTTTAGTGAGAGGAGGAGCGTGTTGAACAATGTCTGTGATGACTGAGAGCAAAATCCAAAGGTGTGATAAACTGTATAGAGCAGAGAGGAGGACCAGCAGGTGTTAGTACTGGGGGAGGAGTGTGCTGTGTGACGTCCCCGTGATGACCTGATCGATCACTGAGGTAACTCACTCACACAAACACAGCACCAACGAGAGTATTATTGTACTACTTATTACTCTACTACTTTTATTACTATGCTTACTACTACTAATAATAATAATACTCTACTACTACTACTACTACTACTCGACTACACACACACACACACACACACGCACACACACGTCTGTTTCCTCATCAGAATCAACTGAAAACAAAATCAATAACTAGAGTAAAACATTACCTACACAGAGAACAGGTTATACAAAATAATTTAGCCAACAAAAGTTTAAACTCAGATAAAAGTAGAGTGATTACCCTCAGTCTTAGAGACAAAATGACGAGAAATATTGACGTATAGTGTTTGTGAGTCATTATATCTCTGTACTGAAGTATACTCGTATGTGAATCACTATGTAAAAATAATATTATGGTTGCCCCTCGTATATTGAGGATGGTCGGCCCAAGGGCCTCCTGAGGCGTGAATTTGTTTAAGGTGTAGAAGCTGTCGCCGACACAACAACCACACCCTATGTTAACGAGCTGCATGACCCAATTTCGAGGAATAATCCGAAGAGACCGGACAACTCACCAACTGCACTGGCTAACCATTACCCCGGAACACGATCAGGAAATCGATTAACATCCAGGTGCCTAGTTACTGCTGGGTAGACAGAGGCAAATGGCGTAAAGAGCTCGGGATCGAACCTCGGTCTACTCGCTTGCGAGGTGAGCATGGTGACCATTACACCACAGGTCGCCACGTGAGTCACTACACTTTAGTACTGAAATATTTGTGAATCATTATACCTCGGTACAGTCAGACAGGTAGAGTGAGTGGCAGGTAAGAAAGGTGCGCTACTTAACAGTCACTAAGTTAATTAGCGGATCCATCTAAGATAACTCAACAGTATACACAATATATTCCTCAATGAAATTGTAATCAAGAAATTACCTCTGGCTTACCTATTTAAGAACAAAGGAGAGATCACCTGAATATTAGCCACCCCAGTTTATTTAACCTGATGATTAAACACCCTAACGCTACCTGGGTGAATTTGATTGTTAGGTTAGGTTAGGTTAGGTTAGGTTAGGTTAGGTTAGGTTAGGTTAGGTTAGGTTTACTTGTATACTTATGGAGGACTAAGATCATTAAGTATTGTGTGTGTCACTTGGAATAAAACATTTTATCAATGATGTGATTTGGTCATTACCTGACTTTTGATTTATGGACAAGTCATGAAATAGTTAGTTGAGAGCTACTAGGAGCTCGTGAAGAATAGGCACCTCTTATTATTCCACCTGAGGATTAAGCACCCTAACCTAGCCCTCAAGACCTAACCGAACCTGACCTAACCTAAGCCCACCCCACCTAACTCCACCTAACCTAACCTATGGGATGTCTAATCTGCATGTGATCTGGATACTCCTATGGCTGGTACATATAACAGAGAAATACACTACACGTTCAGGCACAGTGAGAGTGACAGGTTTAGTTGACAGTATATATTTATAAAACACAATTCAAAGTTTTTTCTCCCAATATGTAAATCCGTAAATCTCACTGGGAAACCATTTTGAAAAACCCTGACGTAATAATTAAAATTCTTCGTTCATGTGTGTGTGTGTGTGTGTGTGTGTGTGTGTGTGTGTGTGTGTGTGTGTGTGTAAATCGACGTCTTGCAACACATCACCCACCACCGGCCTACCTTTCTTCCTCCCTCTCTTTCTCTCTCTCTCTCTCCCTCTCACTCTTTATCCCTCTCTCTGCACCTGTTTCTCACACTGTATATGTCTGTTTGTCTGTCCATCCTCCCCCTCCCTGGCCCACTCACTGCTGGGTTTCCTACGTTATAATTTGTGGAGGCGGTGTGTGGTGGGGACGAAGATTCCTCGGGGGAAGCTCAGCTCTAAATACAACTGACAGTGTGATATAGCCACTCACTCATCTTTGGGTATATACTGCACACCTGACTCCACATAACCATCTTCTGTATACAGCTGTCTGTCTTCTGTGTAGAGTTATCTTTAGGTGTACACGCAGCTGGAGAAAGTTATCTTAAAGTATACACGTAGCTGGAGAAAGTTATCTTAGTGTACACGTAGCTGGAGAAAGTTATCTTAAAGTATACACGGACCTGGAGAAAGTTATCTTAAAGAATATATTTAACTGAATAAATCTATATTACGAAAGCATATACCTGTATAGCTGTATTTTAAGGTAAATAACCAAGATATATAGCTTACTACTGTTCTTCATCACTGGTTATAATACATTAGTGTAAATTATACACCTTATTGCTTCATATAGGTACTTTGAGTATATTTCACACCTGCAGAAAGGTATACTCAGGTGATTATAACTCCTATATGATATACTTTACAACTTGATATATGTCATACCTCCATAACTGGACGGAGGTATAATCACGAACGAATATATTTTCACAGATATACTTTATAGCTGTAATCTACTTCATGCTTCTATTCTTATGTAAAAAATATCTGTATGTATGTTTATAGGCTCACAGGAATATATTTCAGAATACATGTTGGTCCACAGGAATATATTTCAGAATACATGTTGGTCCACGGGAATATATTTCAGTATACACGCGGCCCCAGAAACAGTCCATTCTCACAACACCGTGAAATTACTCCTGACAATGCTCATAAAACCTCAAGAAAGAAAATTAAAAATATTTCAATGGGTCATCCAAGGCATCTTTCTCTCTGTGCCTGTCTGTCTGTCTGTCTGTACGTAATGATATTTTGTGTATGTATGTATGCATGTGTTTTTAATATAATATATATATATATATATATATATATATATATATATATATATATATATATATATATATATATATATATATATATATATATATATATCCACCACGGCCGTTGTGCGGATAAATTTACATAAACGCAGACAAACGCACAATTAGTATGTACAAATTCACGCATGAACATACTCACGCGCGCACACACACACTCACGCAGATTTCCATAAAGTTCAACCCATAAATATAGGTCAGGCAAACACACTGCCACCATCACCACCACCACTACCAGCCATCACCACCACCACTACCAGCCATCACCACCACCACTACCAGCCATCACCACCACCACTACCAGCCATCACCACCAGGCAGTAGAGTGTAAACATATACCTCTTATGATAACCTGAGACAAGTACTAAGGTAGCCAAGGGGCGGTCGTCAGGCTAGTGGTGAGGCAGCAGCTTTTATTCCTCTACTAACACAAGACAAGTGAACGTTCGTCGGGAGTTGCTACCCTAAAGACAGGGATAGCCAGGCGCCTGTGTTAGCTCGGACTGGCGCTGTGGTTAGGCAGAGACTGTTGCGCTTTTTTTCATCACGTGTAGTTTTAATATTGTTTAAATCTGGAGAGTTTATATTTAAGATTTTATTTTATTTTACTTGTTTAATTCCCAGAGAGACTTGCAATAAACAACTGGATCAACATTTAATCTTACTCCTGCTAACGACTGTAAACCACTTAACGACCCAACAACACTGAGCTGACGTCGATACGCTAACAATAAAACCCCCATTGGCAGCGAGGGGTAATTAGCCATGGAACCAATCATATGTCTGCCAGTCACACCCGTCTGTCATATGTCTGCCAGTCATACTTCTATGCTCCGGGATGGCTAGACATAGAATACACCGATCACTGTAGGTTTTAACTATATTAGACATTTTTTACACATTATTTGAGCATTACTGATAACTGTACCTGTACATTAAAACTGTACCTTTGTAATAACTGGCATTACATGAGCTTTATTGTGCTGTATTACCTTTATAATAAATGCCAATACCCAGGAATTACTGCACCTGTTGTGTTAAAGGTAGAATTTATTTTGTTTTAATTCGTGACTAAAACTCTTGGATCTGGTGTTTGTAGAGTTGCCAGCAGCACCTTTCATCCAGCTGGGTGAAATATTGCTCCACTTCACCGCACTCACTGGCTTTTTCCACGCCCTCCTAATTGACAGGGGAATTAAAAAGTCGATCACAGCTTAAAATTACACTTAGCTCAAAGCCAATTACGACTGGAACCAGCTGTAATTGGTAATTTAAGCACTCCAGTTACTTCGAGGTCCTGACCAATGAACACTTGGGTAATGGCGGTAGAGTGGGGGAGTATTTTTACTGTCTAGATGTAGGGTTGTGGTGGTGATGGGTGGTGGTGGTGAGGGGTGGTGGTGATGGGTGGTGGTGAGGGGTGGTGGTGATGGGTGGTGGTGAGGGGTGGTGGTGATGGGTGGTGGTGAGGGGTGGTGGTGAGGGGTGATGGTGAAGGGTGGTGGTGAGGGGTGGTGGTGAGGAGAGGAAAGATGGGTGGTGAGAATGGGTGAAGGACAGATCTAGGACACACACACACACTTTCAGCAACTATTCGCCAGATTCTGATCAGCGCAGACCTGTGGCGTCTTCCTCACTCCATTAGCTCTCACCGTCTGAGAGATCACGTGACTGCGATATGCCTCTCACCTTGCCTTAGTCTCTCCTCCTAGATGTCAACATTATGTCGCTAAAATCTTTGTCAGACATGAAATCTATTCGTGGGAATTAACACTTAGTTACTGCTGGTGTGTGGGAAAGGAAGAGGAGGTGGAGGGAGGAGAAGGAGGAAAAGAAGGAAGAGGAGGAAGAGATGAGGAGGAGGAAGAGAAGGAGGAAGAGAAGGAGAAGGAAGAAGAAGAGAAGGAAGAGGAATATTGCGCCCGTCTCGATCATGGTAGTTCCTCCATCTCTTGTGGTTATGACTGGCGGACAGAAGTGTCAAAGAATAAAACGGCCACCCCAAGACGAGGTGTGTGTGTGTCACCCATTATAAGACAAGGGCGTGTATGTGTTGTGGCGCGGGCTGGCGTGTATGTGTAGTGGCGCGGGCTGGCGTGTACAGTATGTGTTGTGGCGCGGGCTGGCGTGTGCAGTATGTGTTAATGATGGCGCGGGCTGGCGTGTATGTGTGATGGCGCGGGCTGGCGTGTATGTGAAGTGCTGAGCTGGCGTGTATGTGGTGGCGGGCTGGCGTGTACGGTATGTGTAGTGGCGCGGGCTGGCGTGTGCTGGCTGCTGTGTGGTGGCGCGGGCTGGCGTGTGTGTGTGGTGGCGCAGGCTGGCGTGTGTGTGTGTGGTGGCGCAGGCTGGTGTGCTGCGGGTGATGAACAAAACCTGCACACAAGGCGCGCCTCCGAGCTGGTGACGCGGTGGTGAGTGGGGATGGTGATGGTGTGGTGATGGTGGTGGTAGTGGTGCTGATTGTGGTGTGAGTGGTAGTGGTCATGTGATTGTGGTGTGGTGGTGGTGGTAGTGGTCATGATTGTGTGAATTGTGGTGGTAGTGAAGGTCATGATTGTGGTGTGGTGGTGGTGGTAGTGGTCATGATTGTGGTGTGGTGGTAGTAGCAGTGGTGCATGATTGTGGTGTAGTGGTAGTGGTCTGATTGTGGTGTGGTGATGGTGGTAGTGGTCATGATTGTGGTGGTGGTAGTAGTGGTCATGATTGTGGTGTGAGTATGGCGTGGTAGTAGAGAAAGTACTGTTGGTACAGTATTTGTGCAGGGATTGGTGGTTGGGGAAGGAATGGTGGTGGTGGAGGAGGAGAGCTTGGAGCAAGGGAGGATGGCAGGGGAGGGAGGGGGAAGCGGGTGAGGGGAGGGCGTGCCCAGGCAGACAAGTAGGCCAGACAGGAGGAGGAGTCAGGCAGACAGGTAGGCAGGCAAGTAAGTAGGGAAGAAGGGAGGGAGGGAGGGGCGTAATCCCCAGCCCTGGACGAGACGGCAGATCAAACCTGCTGGTGTTTTCCCCAAACTGGTTTATCTTCTTTACTTCCTGTGTTACCTTTTTACTGTGTTTCGTCTGTGTTCACGTCCCTAACACAGCCGTTCTTTACTTACTCCACCACCTCTCTCTCTCTCTCTCTCTCTCTCTCTCTCTCTCTCACCAATCAATACATTTTCTATATTTTGCCAAACCCTTCATTTTTGTCTCTCCAGCCCGCGCCACTACACATACTGTACACGCCAGCCCGCGCCACTACACATACTGTACACGCCAGCCCGCGCCACTACACATACACGCCAGCCCGCGCCACTAAACATACACGCACACATTCATGGACTATGATAAATAACAACAGCAATACTACTAACGAAATACAGCAGCCAACGGAATCACTACGCGAAAAAAGTTGATCTAGATATATATATATATACTGTACAGTCATAGTTCAAGGAGAGTTTCTCAAAGCCGCGAGACTCTCAGGTAAGTAAGTTATCCGATATTTGATCACTTCGAGGTCGTTTTCCGGAGCACATGGTCTCTTATTGTTTAAAGATCAAAAGTTTATGTAAAGGTTTATTTAATTTATAACTCACTGATACCAATAAGTAACTCCACTAGGAATATTTTGTCATGAAAAAATAATAAATAAAATGTATAATATATCTACTGTAGTTACATTATTAATAAACCAATGTGTGTGTGTGTGTGGGTGTGGGTGTGTGTGTGTGTGTGTGTGTGTGTGTGTGTGTGTGTGTGTGTGTGTGTGTGTGGGTGTGTTGTAATCTTTATTATATTCATTAAAGGTGAATAAGACCTTCATCTGAACCAATCGAACAACCACTAAGAGGAAAAACACATCTAAGAACAACGAAACATTATTGTTATTGAGAACTTACATTAATATGGCAACACTGCACATTATCTACAGCACCTCAGGGTTATATAAAAGTCTTCAGCAAAAAATAATCGAGAGCTTTTAAAATCCAGAATAAGTAAGTTGAATCATAATAAAAAAAAGATTAACATGAAAACGTCTTGCATTTAGCCAGAGAAAAATTATAAAGCATTATTAGGCGGGGAAAAAAACTAGAGAAAACACTCATAAAATCACCGGCAGTATAAATTATTGGAACGAATGTTTAATGGGGAAGTAAAGACAAGTTATCTCTAGTTAACAAGTCCTTGGCCAGGTTACCAGATGCTGTTTGATGATGAAGTGTGTGTGTGTGTGTGTGTGTGTGTGTGTTCTACAGTTGATATACACACTCGTAGATAAGAAATAACACCCCTCCTCGTTTCCCCCACAAAACATTATTGATATGAACTAACGGTATCTATTTGTACGAGTCACCTGAATATTATCGCCCTAGCTTATCTTAACTTATGATTACACACCCTAAGGATACCGGGAGGGTTACGTTAGGTTAGGTTAGGGAGACGTATCAATGGCCCTTCAACATCTGCGAACATTTTATTGAGAGGAAAACAACAACAGGCAAAATTACAAAGCTGAACACTTATAAGGGAGGAGAACAAGGGAGGAGAACACTTACAAGGGAGGAGAACACTTACGAGGGAGAACACTTACAAGGAAGAACACTTACGAAGGAGGAGAACAAGGGAGGATAACACTTATAAGGGAGGAGAACACTTACGGGGGAGAACACTTACGGGGGAGAACACTTACGGGGGAGGAGAACAAGGGAGGATAACACTTACAAGGGAGGAGAACACTTACGAGGGAGGAGAACAAAGGAGGAGAACAAGGGAGGAGAACAAGGGAGGGGAACACTTACTAGGGAGGAATTAAGATGAGAGCTGGAGGGAGGAGCGGCCACTGCAAGCCATTAATGGAGGTGGTCAATGTGAGGTGGTGCTTCCTCCTCCTCCTCCTCCTCCTTCTCCACCTTTTTCTCTTCCTCCTCCAGTTCCTCCTCCTCATCACCCACCGCCTCCTCCACGCCTCACCAAAGTACTCTGAGCCTTAGTGTAAGGTGCCGTAGTGTTTATATCCCCGGGGCGTTGTTGTCCTCCACCACCTGTTTACCCCGGCATCTCCCACCTGACGCTATTTTCCTAAGCGTCGAGGCCATCTAGTGCTACAGCTGGTACAAGTATCATGTATAGCCCCGAGCCACCTACAGCTGGTACAAGTATCATGTATAGCCCCGAGCCACCTACAGCTGGTACAAGTATCATGTATAGCCCCGAGCCACCTACAGCTGGTACTAGACATATATAAATGAAAAAATAAAGCTTACTTTTCACGTCACAATTTAACCTTATTTTTCTGTTCTATCTAAATGCCTTATAGTTAAACCTTAGCACGATACATAACTTGAGAAATGTTTATTCACTTATTAATGTAAAAAACTGCACGATATATGATATAAACAATGTATACCTTGAAGAATGTTCCTGAGCTAAAAGACGTCACTGACAAACTCTTGAGAAATATTCCTTTTCATCATCTCTCATCGTCCTCTCCTCATAACCGCGACTCACTAATGAACACACTTAAGGTAAAAAGTTTCCTTCCGCTCTGTAGACGCAATTGGCAAGTAAATGACACTTTACCGAAGGTTTTTTCCTGAGTGTCGCCCCCACCTACCTAACTGTTCTCCCTGACACACTTTACCAGCTAATGACCATCGTCAACGCACTCTATCAACCCATGACCATCGTCGACGCACTCTATCAACCCATGACCATCGTCGACGCACTCTATCAACCCATGACCATCATCAACGCACTCTACCAACCCATGACCATCGTCGACGCACTCTACCAACCCATGACCATCGTCGATGCACTCTACCAACCCATGACCATCGTCAACGCACTCTACCAACCCATGACCATCGTCAACGCACTCTACCAACCCATGACCATCGTCGATGCACTCTACCAACCCATGACCATCATCAACGCACTCTTCCCGCATGATAATTGCGGTCTAATTTCAGTTTGGCAAAGAATCTCCATTTAATTAAGCAGTCATGGCATTGGAGAGACACTCGTACTCCCTTTACTGTTATGAATATGCCAGACACAAGACAGTTGCCGGGATAATTAGCTTCAGAACTTTGGGGCTTGACAGTGTGCACGAAGACTTGGTGATGAGGAGACTCTCACTTCACGTCCCTGTGGTCTGGTTTTATGGCCCTCACACACTGCTAGTTTCCTTATGGTTGAGTCTGCCTTCAAGTCTGATTGTTTTTGTTTTTTTGTTTTATGGGCTTTAATGGTATTTGGTGTTTAGATACGACGCTGGGGTAGATTGAAAGAGCGGTGTTGCTTTGTACGATGTATTGTATAGTAGTAGTAGTGTTGTCAGCGTTAGGAACGGAGTTATTACCACCACCATTACCACCACTACCACTATCACCACCGCAACCAATGACATTATCACCACCACTACTACCACCATCACCACCACCCCAACCACCACTACCACTTGCACCACCACAACCACTTCCACTACCACCGGCATCACCACCACCACCACCACTACCACCATCACCACCACCCCAACCACCATCATGATTCACCTCATCAACAACAGCATCACCAAGAAGCACATTAGTCGTCATGGCAACAGCACACAGGTAAATAACAACACAACTGACGGAGAACTCCTCAAGGACATCCTCCCGTCTGGCTGCTCCTGCGGGAAGCCTGCGAGGCGATTAGGAGAGTGAGGTGGCTGGCTGAGTCGTTGCGTGAGACTCAAGGAGGGGGAGGGAGGGGACGATATGTTGACGTGAGGAGAACGTTTGGTCGTGGCTAAGAGGTGACAGAGACAAACACAGACAGAGAGAGAGAGAGAGAGAGAGAAATACAATTCAAATAGCTAATAATACACACACACACACACACACACACACACACACACCTCCTCAAGCACTTCCAGACCTGACACAGTCTACACCATTATGATCATGTTGACGCCGCCTTAATCCTCACCTGGCCATTAATGCTTGACTAGTGAGCCTCAGACCACCACCACTGAAACCATCGCTATCACTACCACCATCACTATCACCACCACCACTATCACCGCCACCGCTATCACCATCACCACTATCACCACCACCACTATCACCCTCACCACTATCACCACCACTATCACTACCACCATCACCACCACCACCTCACCCTCACCACTATCACCGCCACCACTATCACTACCACCATCACCACCACCACTATCACCGCCACCACTATCACCAACACCACTATCACCGCCATCACTATCACCACCACCACTATCACCACTGCTATCACTACCATCATCACGGCCACTACCACCATCACCACCACTATCACCGCCATCACTAACACCGCCACCATTATCACCACCACCATCACCACCACTATCACCACCGCCACCGCTATCACCACCACCACCACCACCACCACTATCACCACCACCATGTCTGAGAGAAAATACTTAGACAGAGGTAAGTCGCAGAGTAAAGATATGTGAATGAGTAAAGAGAAATATAGTGACACACACACACACACACACACACACACACACCAATATCTCCTCGCAATATCCAGAGTAAAATCATCCTACTTCCCCGTCTCAGTATTTGACTCCTAATACGTAATATAAAAACCTTCAACAAAAGCCGCCAGCAATCGTTTTCGAAACCGACTGTGCGTTTGTGGTCTCGATCGAGAATGACAGATCTTCTCACCCTCGCCTGCAACCTGCAACCACGTATAAAATGCACTGGTAGTGTGCAATATTTTCGTCTTTATAACACTCGCTTAAAATGTAAAAAATAAAACACATAGAAGTCTCCTCATATCGGCTCTATGAAATCCGATACATGAAATCAAAAGCGTCATTGAATATCGGAGTATTAGGGCAAAAGACACGACTGGTGGTCCTAGTGGCGAGGGAGAGGTAGTGCTCAAACTGCCAATATGATACTAAACTCAGCCTTAATGACGCAAGAGCCACTGGAGGAGTTCATGAAATTGAGATGCAACTCTCGGAATATTCTACAACGCCGCGCCGCAGTCTGGGATTTGAGAGAGAGAGAGAGAGAGAGAGAGAGAGAGAGAGAGAGAGAGAGAGAGCAAAACACACGCAGAGAATATTAATATTCTCATCTGTCCAGCACGCACACACACACACACACACACACACAACAATCATCACTGCGTAGACACTCGGGTCATACAGTGTCTAACTGTCGTATGTTGATAGTGCACTGGTGTTGACGGTGTGTTGATGCTTAGTGTTGATAGCTGTAGAGGATGAGTGTTGCAGAGGCTTCAGTGTTGGGATGTTGATTGCAAGTATTGTGTTAAGGCTTCCGTTGTGTTGATATCTTGGGACTAGTGTTGAGTAGCAGTGATGTCTTGACACCTAAACTGCGTTGCCAACTACTGATAATCTGTGTTGCAAGTGTTGCGTTGGTGAGCAGACCGTCGCTAGAGTTAATTCATTAATTTATATCTATATCTATATCCTATTCCTCGAGAAGAATGATATTGTACTCAAAGGTTTAAATTATCAGACCCACGTTGTTAAATCATCCCATCAACATAACTAAACATACAATAGTCGAGTATTTTTTTACGATATGATAATCAACCTCTTCACTTACGATCACCTAAGACGATTTTCTTGCTAATGTCAAAGTTATAAATGCGATCGATAGCTAAAAGCCTTGTGTGGGATGACATCTTCTGGTCATGATACCTGCCTCCCGTACACACTACTAGCCAAGGATGTGAGACTGATCCCCACTAGACAAGGACGATATTTTCTAGACGAGGAACTCCATCCCCCTCTCCCTCTCCTCTCCCTCTCCCTCTCTCCCCTCTCCCTCTCCCTCGGTTTGTCTAGTTGTCTGTTTGTCTCTGGTAACCCAAACAATATGAATCCATAGCTATATTGACCATGGTAAGCATGTATGGCAAGTCAACCTAAATTCACACCTTGTCAGAAAATATGTCAACTCAGCCAATAGGGTTTACGAGGCTGGTCTTACCCTGTAGAGACACATATATCTACCTTATGTGTAGTAATACCTATGCTTATTTTCATGAATATTTGAGCGGCAGGTAGAGGTGGACGCTGCCGCTACCTGGATAATCATTACCTATTGGTGCGGGGGAGAGACGGGGATGACGAATGAGAATGAGAGGCGATAATGTCGTGTGTGTGTGTGTTGACTTGGTTGATGCCAGGTATGTGTACAGGTGTGGAGTTAAATAACTTGTGTGGGAAGCTAGATACCATGTGTGAAATTATATAACATGTTTACAGCGATATTTTTTGGGTGGCTGTTCTAACCTATCAAATATTTCCACCACCATCATCGCCGCCGCCGCCACCATACTAACAGTGTCGGTTTTTATGAGAGAAGCAAAACTCAATTCTCGTGTGTTTAAAGCGACATTTTTGCTGTTCCAATTTTGTCCTGCCGTCTAATTCCTACATACCTCTGCTTTATATAACACAAACTATGCAAATAACGTGTTAAATTGGAAATTCCACAGGTAGGTATTTATCAGAGAATGACAGAATCGATGGTAATGAAAAAAATACAAATAAATGTTTAAGTCATTTATTTATGCTTATTAATGCCTCAGGTATGTTCTCTCTGTCACCTGGTTGATGCCTCGCCAGGTATTTAAGGTAAGTTGTGAGTAATTTGGTCTGACGTAAATTTCCTCGGTCATTGATGTGTGTTTGTTGATTGACACACACATACATTCACACACACACACACACACACACACACACACACACACACACACACACACACACACATATATATATATATAATATACATGCATACATACATACACACAGATACACACACGTATATGAATTTTTAAAAAAGAATGCATGGTTTATTAATTAACAATGATATACACACTGCGTCACCTGGGAAATACCTGTCGTTTCCACTCTAGCGTCTGCATCATCTGTTCTATCTATTTTTCATGTACAGCTGCGAACAAATATTCCTGGACATTTTTTGGCAATATCAGGCAAAGGCTTGTGGGTCGCGTTGGTAAAAAGAGAGGAAAATTTTATAATTTACTTAATATGATCTTCTTTTGTAAAAAATAAATCATGTTTTTCTTCTGACGTATTTCGTAATGAGAATAAATATTTGCCAGGTGTATAAAATCACAGTTATAACGCCCAAGAGTTGATGATGCTAGTTTACCCCAAGTGTCGAGGGAATATTGCCCGTCTCTGTACACCTGGATAACCAAACAGGTGTACAGTACATACATTGCAGGCCATAAAGGAACACACATACTTTAACTCCGAGAACTGACGTTGATACATCACACACACACGAGACGCCTCTTCTCCTTCACCACCCACACACCTGTTGTCCCGTGATGCCATAATGAAGGAGCTTTAATCAAGGCAACTTTTACGATTTATTTCCGCCAAGGATACCCCAAGTTATCTAATTATCCGTGTTTCTATGCCAGACTATGTGAATGACAGCAATCGGGTGGAGGCTGACGAGAGAACTTGAGCACAGAGCTGACATTGAGCTGGGCTAATACGAGCCACCTTACCTGATGGCTCACGGAGGCTGCACCTTCCACTCCACCTGATGGCTAATTACTTCCAACTTGTCCAAGACCCTCCACGATATTCCTCAGCCATGTAAAAGATGGAGGTTATAATATTATGGTCTTCAAAGTCTCTATTAAAAGATGGTTAATATATTTCCTCTTCAACTGTGTATCAAAGGATTAATATAATATAAATATTCTCATTACACAACCCTACAGTATGTTGAGAAAGACGCGCCTCTTATAAACTCCACATCGAACTGAATATATTACGGCTTCATTTATATTTAATAATACTTTCCTAATAATTTATCTTCACTAAAAAACTATCTATACAAAATTGTGTTGAGACAATATAACACAACAGACAAGGAATTTTGACAACACTACCGAGACAACAGGAGTCGCAGTGTTCATTCTGGAAATCATCGATCACCCTCAGGTAGAGTGTTTTTTTTAACGACTATACAATACAGTATTATTTTGTGTACCGTCCAGTATGTTGTGTATACGGTATAATTCACTTGTGTCTGGCGAGTATATTGATATTTTCAGGAAAGTATAAATATATCACTTGGGAAAAAATGCGATTGGCTTCCTCCCCTGTTTGGGTCACCTCTAGGTTAGGTTAAGTTAGGTTAGATTAGGTTAGGTTAGGAGATAACTGTAAAATATCGCAAGAAAAAATAAAATTGTAACATGAAGTATTTTCAAGGCATGGATGAGTTGCATTTTTCATCGAGTTATATTAGAAATAATAATTTAGTGAGTGTACAGCGTAAGCTTTTAGTAATTTCTTTGATGTTTATCGAAACCTGTTTGACTCCGTCCAAATTGATGCATAATTTACCAAATATTTCCTCTAACAAGGAATTCATAAACCAGGTTGGTGTACAGGGAACTAACTCCCCCTCGTCAGGAATTCTTCCCATGTTAATTTTTATTTCACTACATCATTTATGTCCAACGTATTCCATCTATCAATAAAGTGGTTTAGTGGTTAGTGTAATCGCCTCACAACAGACAAGACCACGATTCGATTTCCGACCAGTATGCAAATTGCTTATCAATTCTTAGTCCAGGTACATTGATGTGCCAGAGCAGTTGGTGGGCTGTCCGGTCTTTCTGGTCTTATTCTTTAATTCTGAGCCAGAAAGTTTCCACACCTTAAAATAATTTCTAATCTAACCCTTCCTTCCTCCACCCATCACCTCAAAGACCTCCACAAACAATGACAAATTACATCATGAAATAAGTGATATAGGAATGAAGTTATGATGATGATGATGATGATGATGATGATGATGAAACACCTCCCTGATCGTACACACTACACCCAGGCAGTACCTAACACACGCGCGCCTCCTGGCTCTCATAATATTTTCAGGAGATAATGTTCATCAGAGACGCGATGCTTCACTCCTTCGGCAAGTCTCACGTTACAAGGAGAGGAACAGGAGAGGAGAGGAACAGGAGAGGAGAGGAACAGGAGAGGAGAGGAGAGGAACAGGAAACATAAGTAAACAGTGATGGTAAAATACACATTACTGATACACTAAAGAAATAATAGGTGTGTGGATTAGCATATTATACCTTGTACACTCGCATACACAAAGCCACATGCACACATACATATACACAAATATATATAACACTATACACACATATATATAATACCTTACACATACACATCTCCACATACATACATACATACATACATACATACATACATACATACAAAATAAAACACTGGCTACCTCCATCATCAACGATACTCCACAACACGGTACAGTTTATGACAACTAATTATTTTCAACACTTAAATTAAAAGTTCACACAGGTAAAAAAAAATAATCCTTCAGTGAGTAATACAGAATCCGATAACTTTTTTTTTGAGTAATTTTAATTTGGGGGATTAATATTTTTTGGGTGGGTTAAAACAAGTGGGTTAAATTGATCTTGAAAGTATTATTTGTTGAAGCCCGAGAAAAGATCGTAATCGGTTTGGCTGCACTTAGCGGCTACCAAATAGGATTATCTGCCCTGGCCTCCACAGAGACTTGATCCCTCCCCTCCCCTCCCCTCCCCCCTCTCTCTCTCTCTCTCCCTCTCTCTCTCTTCATCGGAGTGAGGGTATGTGAAAGAGAGTCTAGGAGACAAATTTTATCTCTTTCTGGTTCTCCACATGTGTGTGTGTTTGTATGTGTGTATTGTGTGTGTGTGTCTCCATGTATGTATATATGTATGTGTGTGTGTTTGTGTATGTGTCCTATTTCATTGATAAGTAAACACAAAAAAGCTTCAGTTTTGGCACATGAAATTCTTTTAATAGGAACAATAAATCACATTTTCCCTCCGGTGTGTACAAGACATCACCACCACCACCACCGGTCACTGCCTTACGCAACGACCAGACTTAGGCAGCATTACGACCACAACGACTAGATCATACACAGCATCACGACCACAACGACCACTGTATCTACATGTCTTACACAGCATCACGACCAAAACGACCACTCTATCTACATGTCTTACACAGCATCACGACCACAACGACCACTCTATCTACATGTCTTACGCAGCAACACGACCACAACGACCACTCCATCTTACGCAGCATCACGACCACAACGACCACTCTATATATCATTCACAGCATCACGACCATAACGACCACTCCATCTTACGCAGCATCACGACCAAACACAAAGACTATCTCACAGAATCGACATCATAGATCAGAAACCTTCAAGTGTGATTCTCTTTTGTTTCTCTTGAAGGACTTGTTGCCTCGGATATCACGTGCTGATGAGCTAACATTACAACAAACGAGTAAAAAAAAAGCACAGAATGCAGTAATATTCCTCTCGCTTCCTCCACTGTGACGAGATAAGGGAAGTTTTCAGATAATGTCTTCAGATTCTTCATCGATCCGCCACACTAACAACGGCTCAAAATATTTTTTTTCCCCTCTTACTTCCCGGAGAATAGATTGTCAATTTTCTGGTGATTTTGCGTATAGGTCTATCTTGCGGTGTATGTATGTATGTATGTATGTATGTATGTATGTTGAGAAAGACCAGCGTAATAGCCCTATGACAGCCACTTGACAGCCACTTGACAGTCCTATGAGCCAACACAACCATTAGCAGACTACTTCAGGAACCTCTGCTGACGTCAACAACTCGGCTCTCTGGTAACCTCCTGCTTTTCTTACACTTAATGATCGCCGGAGGAGGAAAGCGCTCACAGGTAACAGAAATTATTTTTTTCTTTAATTTTTTTTTTCGCTTAAATGACAATGGGGAGAGACGCACATCACATCACATAACATCACATCACACACACACACACACACACACACACACACACACACACACACATACACATCACATCACATATCACACACACACACACACACACACACACACACATCACATCACATAACATCACATCACACACACACACACACACACACACACACACACACACACACACACCTGGGCTTTGGCTGTTATCTCAAGTCATTGATGGTAAGCGAGAGAAAAACATCTTTTCTTCAACAGCTTATGGTGATGATTACAGTGTCCTCAGAGTATTGTGTAGGTACAGTGTCCTCAGAGTATTGTGTAGGTACAGTGTCCTCAGAGTATTGTGTAGGTACAGTGTCCTCAGAGTATTGTGTAGGTACAGTGTCCGATAACTTAAATAACTCGGCTTAAAACCTCCGATAACTTAAGCCTTTAAACCACTCAGCTTAAAACTTCCAATAACTTACGTGACGTTGAAGTACAAGAGACTAATAATAACTCAGCCGCATGCGTCCAATGACTCCCGCCGCAGTCTATACGTGTTGCGGTCGGTGTAATCGCCCTCAGGTGCTTAATGCCCCCCCTCCCCCTCCCCCCCAACCCACACCTGTCCGCTATCACCTGAGTGAAGTTGACCAAAATGTGTGTGTGTGTGTGTGTGTGTGTGTGTGTGTGTGTGTGTGTGTGTGTGCATTTTATGAGATATATATTACAAAATTCTGTAGATATTAAGTTGTGGTAAATCATAAAGCAGATTATCTACAGTTTCTACACCGTATTATATCACATTATACTGTCTTCATGGATTATACCACATTATACTTTTCTTATGGATTATAACACATTATACTGTCTTCATGGTCTTGTCATTATACTTATATTAAGCATCATACCACATACTGTCATGATGGTTACGTCATTACCTATTCACGACGTCATCCTTCTCTCTCTCTCTCTCTCTCTCTCTCTCCGAAGAAAATTGCAGGATTAGCATCACGTAGATTAGCGTCACTCAGGCAACATTACGGAACACAGGAAAGTAACAATTACTCTTCTTTGCGTCATCAAGGAAAGAAGTGCAAGAGAGGGAAGGGAAGAGGGAGGGGAGAGGGAAACGAGATGGGGAATGAGGAGAGAATGAAGCGGTTTTTCCATTTCATTTCATTGAGAGAGAAAGAGAGAGAGAGAGACAGAGAGGAGAATTGTACATAATTGTTATTCTTACAGTCATTATTGATATAAATGAAGGGGAAGGGACGGAAGGAGGGAAGAGAGAGAGCGAGATAGAGATAGAGCGTGACAGAAAGATAGACAGACAGAGAAGTAAACGAAAAGAGGGAAGGAGAAACAAAGAGTGAGAGAATGAGAAAGATGGATAAGAGGAGAAGGAGAAGAGGAAGGGGAGGAGGAAGAAATAAGGGAAAGGTGAAGGGAAGTGAAAGAAGGAGAGAGACTAAGGGAGAGAAGAGAAGGGGAGGTGAGCAGTAAGGGGAGGGTGGAGTTAGGGAGACTCGCGGGAGGTAACGACACTGAGCACCAACCAATTACAGGTCGAGAATACTAATTGGGGAAGCTCTAATAGGGGGCAAGGGTGGGGCGGGTGTGTGGGTGTAACGCATGGGGGTAGGAACGGCATATGGGTGTGGGTGTGGGTGAAGGGTGTGGAGGTGTAGGAGGTATGAGTGTAGGGTGTGTGGGTGTAGTGTGGGTATAGAGAATGTCAGTGTAGTTAGGTGTGGATGGAGCCGTGTTAATAAGGGGGAAACTACGGCACAGAGAGAGAGAGAGAAAAATAATAACAATAGGACCTGGTGATTGGTGAAGTCACACAGACCTTATCAACTACTCAGCCAACCACTGACCTTTGTTAGTAGGTTAACCAAAACCCCACACGACCTTACCACGTAACATAGCATTACCTACCACCATCTGTCACATCTGTCACTCTACTGAATCTTCTCTCTCTCTCTCTCTCTCTCTCTCTCTCTCTCTCTCTCCTCTCTCTCTCTCTCTCTCCTTTCTGTTTTCTGTCGATATTTTTACGAGTTTTTGTATCATTGAGTTATACCATTTTATCTGTACACACACACACACACACACACACACACACACACACACACACACACACACACACACACACACACACACACACACACACACACACACACACACACACTGCCCTACAATACAAATTTCAGTTGGAATAACATCAACAAATGAGAGAAGTGAACCTTGTGGAGCACGACAGTGATCACAGGGGGGGAGGAGGTAATGAGGAGGCAGTGTACATTTTATTCCCACACACACACACACACACACACACACACACACACACACACACACACACACACACACACACACCAGTAAACCTGGCGTTAAGAACAATATATCCATTTTGTAAAGCTATCATATTAAAATTCATAGTTACAAGTTTATATTTTCAAAGTTCAATAAGTGGCCGTTGTGCATAATGTTTACTGGAATATTTGATGTTATTCAGCAGGGGAAGGTGGGATACACCTCCAGCGGGCGTTTAGCTCAGCAAATGGCTGAAGTTTCCGGTGAGCGGAAGAGCGGTAACGCCCGCCCTCCTGATCAACACCCAAGGCGCCATCTTGTTCTCAAATCTTATAACACACACACACACACACACACACACGTGAAAGTGTTTCAAAAAGTAAAACTAATTCTGATATGGAACAAGTAAGTGATCAGTCATCACGTATGTTTTTGACTTCATCACCTTAAACAGCAACCAATGTCGCGTCTCACACACACACACACACACACACACACACACACACCCTCTGATGTGGTGCTGGTAAACGCTCGGTGACTGATCCACTGTTACTAGATCTCGTGATCACTGGAGCAAAACCGACCCTGAGAGCCGTCTCTTGCAGGTGTCCTTAGAGGTAAACTTTGTAATAAACTGATCCATTCTGTGAGGAGGATTTGGATGAGGTTGAAAGCGCAGTCCGTTCATGGTATCTACGGTCGCCGCTCCTCTCTGGTGCACCATGACAACTGCCCAGCCATGTTGTTCACTTCCTCGCGAGCACCAAGAGTGTACACCTGGTGCTCGTGAGGAAGTGGAGGAGACGGTGGAGGGGGACTTCTAGGAGTACAGGTGGAGGGGACGGTGGAGGGGACGGTGGAGGGGGACTTCAAGGAGTACAGGTGGAGGGGACGGTGGAGGGGACGGTGGAGGGGGACTTCTAGGAGTACAGGTGGAGGGGACGGTGGAGGGGGACTTCTAGGAGTACAGGTGGAGGGGACGGTGGAGGGGGACTTCTAGGAGTACAGGTGGAGGGGACGGTGAAGGGGGGCATCTTGAAGTACAGGTGAAGGGGACAGTTCACCTGCTGACCGCCGGGGGACACTTACACCTTGCGGATAAGGACAATTAGCTTGGCCGGCATCGCGCGGCCTCAAGCGTTTAAAGACACACTTCCGGAGCACAGGTGAATCCGGGAAACCGATCAAGCCACTTCCGGAGGATATTCCGCCGATTTACGCCACGTTGCGAAGCTCTTCGTCTTTGAAAACATCATAATAGGCGACTTTCCATATGAAAATAAACCAAATTTGTCCATCTTATCGCTCGTATATCATAAAGAAATATGTATTGATGCTCTGCATGGATATATAGAGAGACTGAAAGGGGTTTGTGGCCAGAATGTGTATAAATTACGGCGACTGTGTGAACGATGAGGCCGCAGCGGGGGTGAGGGAGGCTGGCAGTAGGACCGGGAGCACTGTGGTCTAGTCTAATCGCATCCACGCGACCGGCAACGCGCACAAAGAACCACTTCCGGTTATTATCGTCAAGATTGTTCCTACGTCCGCCCGTGCTGGAGGACCGACAAACACACGAGCTGCATCTACCTTCTTTTTACCGGGTCAATTTTCTTGGGTACTGGATGCAACGACAGGATGTGTGTGTGTATGTAGTGCAGCAAACACTCATGACACACTGAGGGTAGTGGTACAATGCGTATACCGCACTTGGCTTACCGCTAACACTCCCAGGATGTATGGGTATAATTATCTAGTGCCTTTCTTATATACCGTCACACCTGATGTAATATTACCCGAAGGAAGTGACAGGTGCATGACTTAGACTATATTATTATTTATTATGATTATTACTTTTATTATCAGAGACAGAGAGAGAAAGAGGGATAGAGACAGAGATAGGGAGAGAAATAGTGAAGATGAGAAGCAAAGAGAGGGAGAGATAGGGGAGGAGGGAGAGGGAGATGGCCACAGAGAAAGAGAGGGAGAGCGAGAGCCAGAAAGAAAGAGGGAGAGAGCCAACTAACCCCGACATTCAATTACAAACATCTGGGTGGAGAAGGAAGGACCAACGAGGGGTGAAGCTTCCCTCCGTCATCACACAGTTGTTATACACAGTTGTAAGTTGGCTGGAAAAAACCCCTGAATTGAGCTATTAATACAGACTTCTCCTGTTCTGTGTGTGTGTGTGTGTGTGTGTGTGTGTGTGTGTGTGTGTGTGTGTGTGTGTGTGTGTGTGTGTGTGTGTGTGTGTGTGTGTGTGTGTGTGTTATAAACTTCAAAATACAAAATTCTCACCCATACGGAAATTTCAACTTGCTGACACAATTCATTAACATTCTTCAAGAGTATAACATTTTATCACTAAGTCACACCATCGTATATTATGGAATGTTTATATATCTCTGTCAGGCATTACTCAACCTCTGACACCAGCAGTGGGGAGGGAATGATATACACAGCCTCTACCCACTGGGATTATTTTTTTAGCATTTTATTTAATACTTTTGCTGGATGTGATTTATTGAACGAAAGTAATGGATATTTTTTTTTTTGGGGGGTAGGAGGGACTAACTGATCGTACTAGTATTTAAATATTTTATTTATTTATTAAACCATAATAAAATTGGGCAAAATTATATATTAACTTATTAATAAAGTTATCAAATGAAAGAGAAGGAACTATCTGAAAATTAACCCAAGTTTATTTCACCTTACGATTTTGACCATCCTGGAGGGTTAGGTTAGGTTAGGAAATTTAATCACCAGGTGAAATAAAAGCTGGGGTGTCTAATCCTCAGTTGATACTATTGTGTTGCTTCTCAATTTTGTCCTCACAACTTTGTCTATTTTCTGGATGTATTGTTTTATCATTACTCACCTCAGCCGCACTTGAGGACTCCAGTGACGTAACCTTTTAATGGATTTGTTCCACTGTTTGTTTTTATTTGTATTTGTGTACTGTCTAAATACACGAGGAACTAATGTAAACTTGTATTGTAATTTTACTGAATCTCTCTCTCTCTCTCTCTCTCTCTCTCTCTCTCTCTCTCTCTCTCTCTCTGAGCTGGGTTTAGGCTTGTGGGGTCCCTGTGGAGCTCAGATGTATGGGAACCCTGAGCTCCACGCTACTTAATTTTAGTAACACACCCATAATCTGTTGTTGTAAAAGTAAAACACCCTAAAAAAATTGATGACATTAGACCTAGAATATGGGAAATTGTTTTAACCTTAAACCTCTGAGTAAACAACTGTGTATCCTCGCCTATATACACCCCTCCCCCACCCCCTCCACGGTTCCCAGCTACGTGCGACAACTAACTAGCCAGTGACGTAGTAAGAATGAACCCAAAGAAGCTATTTTTTAGTTTTGTTTTTTTAGTTTTTTCTATATTTAAAATTAGGTGGCCCGAAAATGTGTGGTCCTTGTTCAGCCGCACACTCTGAACACTCATAATCCGACACTCTTGTTTCCTAATGTTCTCCCTCATTTTCCTTCTCTCTCCTTCTCTCCTCAATCCCCCCCAACCACCACTCCCTTAACACCGCCATCCCACCCTCAAACCGCTCCCCAGCACCACCACCATCAGAACCGCCACACCCACAAGCACCGCCAGCCCCAGCCGCCACACCCTTCAGCACCACCACCCCCCCCAGCACAGCCCACACCCCCCAGCACCACCACCCCCCCAGCACCGCCACACCCCCTTACACTAACACCCTGCTCGCCCTCCTCTGGCCACCTGCTGCATCTCAGTGCCCCGGGGCGTGGTTAGGGCAACAGGGATCACGCCCCGGCACCCGCGGGCAGGACGCGAGGTCGCCCCTGCCCTCCGGCTCTCCTGGAGGAGGGAGGTGGGAGGCGTGTTGGAGAAGGAGGGTGGGGGTGTTGAGGGAGAAGGAAGGTAGGGGTGTTGGGGGAGAAGGAAGGTGGGGGTGTTGGCCGACAAGGAAGGTGGGGGTGTTGATGGCGGAGAACACACTCAACTAACAGGTAATCCGAGCCAATATTAACGTAAATTTTCTCTCCTCTTAACTTGCTTCTCCTGTATAACATAATCACACTTTGCTGCCAACATTCCCTCAGTGTGGAGTAGAGTACAGATGGCGACAGTAATCCACCCAAAATTGGCCTCATTATGATGCTAAGGGAGTCTTTGGCTTCCCTTTATCCACTTAACCAGTATATGGGACAGAAGTGTGTGTGTGTGTGTGTGTGTGTGTTGCCCATTACGATGTTCAGTGTACATGTGTATATTCTACCTCTCTACCTAACACCTGTTCACCTTCACTCTGGCTGCCAAGATGAAAGTTTGAGAGAATTACAGGTTATGGTTTCCAGGAACCACAGGATGTACTGAACCTTGTCTAAGATCAGCTCAGACGTTAATAATTTTATGTATTACAGAGACTAAAGGTTATAGAGAAAATTGATTACACATTTATCATCCAGCGACATTACCAAACAACCTGTGTGATCGTTTAACTCACTGTAAAGCTTTGGGGTAGTGTAGTATTGGATTTGCGTCTTGTCCATTGGAAACAAAATGTGAATATAGATCCCACAGGCTTAAGGGGTAATACGGGTTAAACACATTGTATATTAAACTTTCGGCACTGCACTCGACCGCCCCCATTCCCCAAACGTATAATCAGATCCTCATTTCCATCTGGATGAACTAGGAGTGCCCCGAGGGTGAACCAGGGATCCTTATTAGCACTGGAGGAGGCAAGCACTTCTCCTTCATTAGAGCGATACAGGTTTTGACAATAGGATGTTTTCTTCTTTTTTTTTATCTTCCCGAGGCATTCTGAACTGATAGCTTTGAAAGTATGAAGGATAATTGCCTTATTTCTGTCCATTCAGGCCCCCTTCTCACCTTACTCTTGATATGGTTGATGGTACTATAGGTTATGACGTAAGAGGTGAACTTTAATGTACTTAAGTTAGAGTAAGACAAGATGAAGCAGGAAACTTTAGATGGATTTGGGTAATAAAAACATTTCTTAAACAATAATAAGCCCCTTGATAACCCACACATCTCTCAATGTCAGATCTGTGCTAGTGAATCTGTTTACGATCCCAAGTTAACATTACAAGCTGCGTATATTACCCAAATCATAGTTATTAACGGAATAAAAGTGTTGAACTAAGATAAAAAAATATATAATAGAGTTTAATTCAGTTTAGCAGAGAAAAAAAGACTGACATTTACTTCGCTTAGGTCAGTCTATTGTGATTATTAAATAGTGATAACTATTTGTTGCGATTACTTGTATAACAATGATACGTCACTGAGGTAGAAGACGAGGGTAATCAGAAAAACGAAAACTTTTTTAAGATTTTAGGAAATTTTGAGGTTGGAAACATAGCGGTATTTTATGACGGGTTTTAGTGGTACAGTAAAAGAGGGAATCAAGGTGACTAAACAGCCCCGAGCAACTGGGCATCCTAGTCTTTGTCCACCATTACCACTACCACCAGTCTCCTCTCAACGATGCACCTGCTGTGGCCACCATTACCATCACCACCACTACCACCAGTCTCCTCTCAACGATGCACCTGCTGTGGCCACCATTACCATCACCACCACTACCACCAGTCTCCTCTCAACGATGCACCTGCTGTGGCCACCATTATGCTACTCGCTAGACCTTGGAAAATGAAGTACAAACACGTCTTGCTTTTCTTTCCTCTCTTTCTCCATTTGCTTTGTGATGAATTACGATTGATAAACAAAAGAGTGTATCCTGTGTAACCTGTACTTAAGGTAGACGTCTTGTTTATAGCAGTTCACCACCATGAAAATTGCGAGGGCTCACGCTGAGAGATCACAAGGATGGTACTACAGCAGACACCTACAGTTTCTCTTGTCCTGCAGGAGTTATCGCCCGCTTGAAATATCGATTGTGTTAAACGATGTACACATTAAATTTATAACACCTTTTATGTGTGTCATGTGTAAGACGAGTTGACTGAGGGGTGTGGCTAGACTGTGGTGTGGCTAGGCTATGGTGTGGCTGAGTAGATAAGGAGCATCTAACAAGCTGTTATGTGGTGATTTAAGGTCATATGATCAAGCTGCCCCAGTTAATCGGCCTCATTAGTCTTACAGCATTGTGTTCCCCAGCCGAGGTGAGAGGTAGCAGTGAGAACGAAAATCCTCTCGTGATGCTGACTATTGGAGCTGTTCCTCTCTTGGTTCATCTCAAGTTGACAGCCATTTCTGAATGTTCTTTAGGTGAAATATGTCTTACCACTCATGGTTATTATACTATAAATGTCAATGATTTTTCGTAAACTTAACGAAGGTGAGAGAACAGGACACCATTAGTTTTTACGACACATGTGAAATCGTAAGTACCATACCAATCAGAGTCTGGTTATTATTCTCTGGTTGGTCATGGCGGCCTATTTAACTCTTTGGGGACGATGATTTAACCCTGCAGGACTCACAGGGTTACACTATGTTGTTGAGGAAGATAAAGCTGTAGTTCGTAGTTGTTGCTTTCCCCAGGCGGAGTTTCCTCACCCCAATAACACCAATACAATATTCTGGGAAACCTGCAATACCCAGAACACCTAAATGACTTGCACACACAGGTGTATATATACTCGTATAACCGAAGGTTCTAATCAGGTGAAGGAATTATTGCCGCCGAAACCCGTCATGAGTTGCTTATTAAGTCCAAGGATGAATTTCTTAAGCCAGCTAAAGGTGTGGTTAACAAAAGATTCTGTTCTGGAGAGAAAGATTAACCCTCACTAACCAGAGCGAGGTTATAGCCAGGAGTTAAGTGCCACAACAGAGTGCCGCCTTGACAGCTGGGGGGAGGGGGAGGTAACTTGACACTTGAGGAGGAGGAGGAGGATGTGAGGAAGATCGCTATACAAGCTGATAGTAAGCTTCTTAGTGAATGATCTAACTACTGAGTGTCAGGTCTTGAAGCAACACTTGAAGGATCAGCTCGAGTTCACTTTAGTCTCTGTAGAACGACTCGTCTTATACAGGGTAGAGTAGTGAACGACGGGCAGGGGTGTTGAACGTTTGTGTACAGTTAATTATACAGGTGAACGACGGGCAGGGGTGTTAAACGTTTGTGTACAGTTAGTTAAAAGGGAGAACGCCGGACATGTGTGGTGAACGTTTGTATACCTGCCTCGTCTCTCTCAAAGGTGGCAAGTGCTGGGATTGAGGCGACAGGTGGGAGGCGGAGAGCTGCTGAAGGCTATACCATGACCAGGGGAATATGTGTAAATATTTCTGCTTATCGTGCACCAGTTACCAATTGCTCTAACGTTAAGAATTTATGATGATTAATAAGCTACCAGTACCTCCCAGAATACAGCAGTGAGTAAAGTTTCTCAGACATATGTTTCTGTTAAGACTGTGAGGTCATGTGTTTCTCTACCAGGTGTCTGAGAGATAACCAATACCCCCACGTTTTATATCTATGTATCGATGCATTCTAAAGCAGCTGTGTCAGGTCAGTACATCAGACTCAAACAGACGATCATTATAATCTGAGTAGCGTGGGAATCCTGCAGCTGCTTGGGATATAATATGTAATTAATATGTAATGATTGGCCACTCGATATGTGTCTTACATTTAAATATCGCTAAGTGTTATCAAGCGTTCTGTGCATCACTAACTTCTTCACAGTTACACTCGGGGTGAGACAGCTGTGCCCACGGCTAGGAACGTTTTTTAGTAGTATGAGGGAGGAGGCAATGAGAGTAATGCTAGATGGTCAATGATAAGTAAGGAGAATTAGCCAGCATTATCCCTGACAGTAATTTGTACATTATAGATGATGCCATGATTGTTGTTGTCTTACCAGCAACACTTGAGGCCACGAACGACGGGGTCAAGACCAAGTGAGTAAAAAGTCGTATCTACTAACACTACAACTTGAGCCTTAAAAACTTACCGGAGGATGACAGCTCAGGTGGGGAGGTGGGATGGTCCTCGACGTAGATTTTGGGCAACGTTCCTAGTTTGGCCATGGAGCCCTAGAGTGTTGGTGTGTCAGTCAGAGTGCAGTGGTCAAGATGCGCCTGAGTCCAACCTGCATTATAAAACACACACTAAATATTCCCTGCTACTAATATCTACACACAGATTAAAATACATATCATTATATACATTACAGTGTTTTATTCATACGATGCATTAAAAGACACTTATCATCCAATCATTATCATTCATTATAAACTTTCACTGAGCGGGATTGTTTATTGAAGCACTTTCTCTACAGTCTACTTTAATGATGTAGTTTAATTCTCGTTTTATTTATTTTCACTTTCTACAACTCTAGATTCTAGGTTAATCACCCTAACGCGAATCTAACCTAACCTATTCTGACCTGACTTAACCTAATTTAACTTAAACTAACCTTACCTAATCTAACTTAACCCAACCTATTCTAACCTTACTTAACTTAATCTAACTTAATCTTACTTAATCTAATCTACCATAACCTAACCTAACCTGAACCCCCCTCCAGGCAGCTATTTGGGTGCTTAATTATCGAGTGAAATAATCTGGCAGGGGGGAGGGGGGGTTAATCTTCACGTGATTTGAAGACAGAATATTAAAACAAAATCATAGTTGGAGTGTTAAGCCAGTAAGCCAACCAGCAGCACCAAGCCAGACGAACACGAGACACAAAGTTATAGATCAATTTTTATGGTCTTAACAAGGCGAACTGTGTAACCTATAAATCATAGCTTTTGGTTTAGCTGTTATAGTGATTTTGTACACACACACACACACACACACACACACACACACACACACACACACACACACACACACACACACGGCTGCAATGATAAAACCTATGAATTATTATTATTATTATTATTATTATTATTATTAAACTATAAAGCCAGATGTACACACACCTGTATTTATCATGTACGTAGAAGACTTCTCTCTGTGTTGACATGTACACACGAGTCTACAGTAAGTTAGTGAGGCTGTTACCTGCTGTGTGTCATGAAGGGAAGGTGAACGATTGTCTTAAATTAAATCCTTCATGTGATTAGGATAATGCCAATGATAAAAGGTAAACAAACGCAGGTATTAGTGTTTGTACTGTCAGGTGTAACAAGTCAGATGCATTATATTAAAAGAATTTGTTCATGATCTTATACTTAGCTTGTTACGTAAAGCTCTTTATATTGACTGTATACTCAAGTCACTTCTGTTTATATCATACAAATGATCAGGTCTCTACGTCATCAGTATTTCTAGGAATTGTTAAAAGTTTTGAGTCAGTTTCCATGGGAGACTCAGTGTGTCTGAGTCAGTCACCATGGCACTGTCAGTGTGTCTGAGTGAGTCACTATGACAGACTCAGGCCAAACCGAATCATAGGTGTGTTTTATACCCGGCTCCATCAATCACCTCAGCCGACGTCTCAAGTACCTCGCCAATCACCTCGTCGATATATATAACCAAGTCAGTTGCCAATACCGGACTGGAGAAAAAAGCTTTGTGAACTAATAAACTCAACTGTTTGGTTGTCCCATGAAGAACTACACAGGCTGGCTGGCCACCTCCCTCCCTGCCCCATATCTCTGCTCCATTTTCGGCGTGGACACTCACGAGCGCGGAATGGCTCTCGCCTCTTCATAAAACCCGCCGGACCAGGGTGACACAAACGCCAAATTACAAGGAAAAGTATGAATTACGGAGGCTGGCTTGGCTGTTTTATTGCGAGGCGGGATTTAATGTCGGTAATCTGGGCAGAGCGAGGCGGGGCGTGCGTCACGTTCATGTAGCAGCGCTTTTCGACACTCCTGCCCTCGTAAGGAGTGGGAACTGGCTATTTGTCCGGAGTGCAGACGCCGAGATTGCAAAAATAAATATGGCTATGAAGTGACAGGGCGAAGGAATGGTGTACGACAGATGGCCGACTGCCGCCCGGGTTACTAAGCCAATTTTCGTGTCGGTGTTAACACTCCGGGGTTGTTATGCAGTGCGCGGCTGACTAGTGTTCACAACAAGGCAGGTATTAAACTCATAAAGTAATACATATGTCTTATATCCCTGTGTGAGAATAACACCAAAAATAACTATCACGTGATTTACAAATAACAAAATTCATTTATGTTGTAACACTAGAAAAGAAACATTACACATTTCATGAAAGTTGAAGCACAAACGTCTGCCTTACGGCACTTGCAGGTAACATTGTAGGTAAACCAACCATCAAACATCTACAGCAAGACAGAAAACGATGGTTAGTCTAACACCTTAAAGACATATCATTATCAACTTGAAGAAATCTACAGTTGATTGATGTACCCCACGATGTACTGTACCCCACGATGTACTTGTACCCCACGATGTACTGTAACCCACGATGTACTGTACCCCACGATGTACTGTAACCCACGATGTATTGTACCCCACGATGTACTGTAACCCACGATGTACTGTAACCCACGATGTACTGTACCCCACGATGTACTGTAACCCACGATGTACTCAGTAAAATGAGGAGGGTCACGCAGCCTGAAAGTACCGAGGAGGAAGAGCTGGTAATATGATCCTCGTGAAGTTCTTACCAGGTGAGATCATCAGGTGACGAGGGTCTTTCTCTTCTTAATTAACCTTTTCTATGTATATTTATACACGACGTGATTCTGCAACAACTCATCTATAAGTCTATGTAAAAAATAATACAGGTATATTCTTCTATATCCATTTTATAATCATGTATTGGACAGGTAAAATCTCGTTCGTAAAATAATTAATCAAAATACTCGCAGGTGAATCAGTAGTTGAGATGACATTATGATACCTGAGGGAATATCTGAATATGTGGTGTTGTCTTTCAATAAAAGTTTTGAATTGAATGAAGTTTTGAAATTGATCACAGTCTTCTCGTTAACAAGGGCATACTAGGGGTGGCAAAGGGAAGATTTAAAGAAAGAAGTACAGTGTGGTGGCCTCTGGGGTTGAGGTGAACAGGCGGCCACAAACCGGTCGGTGGGGGAGTTTAAGGTCTTGTCACGTTTTATTTCATTTGTGTCTCTTGGATCTCACGCTGATGATGAGTGTGGGTTACAGGAGCAGGCGAGCTGTGGTCTGGCCCGCACGCGATCCTACACAGGTGGAACTATTTCCTTAAGGAGATGCATTGATTTATATGAAATTCGAGAGCGTGGAATTTTAAAAGTGGAAAAAATCATAAAAGAAAAATTATATTCGATCGTAGAAGGAAAGGAATTTTATGTAGGGAGCATAAATAAACTTACTTAACCCCTTGTGTATGGGGTTCCTTCTGGGGTGAATAAAATCGTAAGGCGTTAACTAAATAAAACATTAATAGAAGCGTCCCCCGGAGTGAAGAGGTTAAGGTAGTGTTGACGACCCATCATGAACACAGTAAACGACACTAAACTTATCTTATCAGTTGATGGAGAATAATATTATCCAGACCAAAGTCTTAGACAACAAAACCAAGATAAATTAGAGTGATTATAATGTAATACCAAAGAACATGAATAATTTATTTTATTCCTCCAACACCTATAGACCCAACTGTTAACCTCAGTACATTCTATTGATCTATATTTCTATGAGTTTATTCTTGTGTAAACAAAGTCTTACCATCTATTAAAACATGTATATACGATGTTTGTGGCTCTCTCTCTCTCTCTCTCTCTCTCTCTCTCTCTCTCTCTCTCTCTCTCTCTCCCCTCACATAGAACTATACTTTTCTAATTCATCATTTTCATTCCCTCCTTTCTGATCTCCCTTTCCTCTCCATAATCCCCATCCCTTATTTTCTTTCTCCCCTTCCCCTCTCCCTCCTAATCCCTTATACCCTCTCCTTCCTCTCTTTTCCAACCTCATCCCCCCTCTCTTTCTCTCTCCTTGCATTATTATCCTTCCCTCCCATTCTCCCCTCCTTCCCCCTTTCCTCTTTCTCAATCTCTGCTCTTTTACTTCTCCCTTTCCTTCTCTTTTATCTCTCCCTCTCCCTTATCTCTCCATCTCTTTATCTCTCCCGCTCTTTAATCTCTCCCTCTCTTTAATCTCGCCCTCTCTTTAATCTCTCTCTCTCATTCCCTTCGATCTCTACTTTCTCTTTCTTACCAATTTCCCTCCCTGTCTTCTGTCCTACTAAAGCTCCTCCTTCCTCCTTACACTCTCCCTCCTCTCCTCCTGCTTCCATCCCTTTCCTTTACGCCTCTCCCTGTCCTTCCCCTCTCCTTAACCTCCCCTCAGGTCCTAGGGCGCCCCACAAGCCCTCAAGGGACAAGTCTCATTAGCCCTTAAGCGGTCAGTCTGGCACACTCCCGAGTTTTATTTTTATTTTTTGTCTTCAACTCTAATTTCTCTTCACACAAGTCCTAAGATGCTTTTAGCTTTGTGTTCATTTTTCAGTGTTTTTTTTTCCTCTTTTTTGACTCATTATCAGAATTAGATTTTGGATGTCTCAAAGACCTCGTCAGATGGTAAATAATAATAATAATAATAATAATAATAATAATAATAATAATAATAATAATAATCACTGGTTTCATGGAGTCAGGTTCAGAGGTTCGGAACTTAAGAGGAGTTTCATGCTAATTGTGATATACTGGTTGTGTAATCCTCTTTGAAGCCTCGACCACGTATAGATCGAGACCTCAAAGAGAAGCTGGAAATTACTACTCGCAAGATTGAGTCACAATGATCTTCAGTTATTTATGTAAAGAACTCAAGTAATTAATTTGGATCTTCGTATCTTATTGATATTACAGAGTCTAAGAGCATTTGTTTGTTTATATAAATTATTGTTGTTGCTTTTCATGTAATTACTTGTTTCAACATCCAGGGTCATTAAGTACCATTTTTGTTGAGTCTTAGTTTTTACACTACACAACTTTTATAAACTAAAATATATATAAATAATCTTACATAATGTTGTTTGTGTCTAAAGGTTTAATTCATCATTTTATCTTCCTATACAAATTTTTAGTTTAAGTTCTATATAATTACTAAATTGCTTCTGTCATCATAGTTCATTGTCTTTCTCCTGTTAACAGAGAGTCATCTCTTATGGGTTTCTTCTTAATTGCGTGTTAGTTTTTGTTGATGTGTAAATACGTGTTGTTGCCCTGTACAAGGAGGTCAATTACCTGTTTTGTTACCTGTACAAGGAGGTCAATTACCTATGTTGTTACCTATACTCAAGTTCATTACCTGGTTATGGTGGGTAAACAGCTTTCACCCTTTGATCTCCAGGTTGAAGGTTAAATGGACCCCAGCCCTTAATAATCCCTAACCTAATATAACCTAACCTAACCAGCCCTTAATAAGCCCTAACCTAAACACCTTAACCTAACCCAACCTAAATAACCTAAGCTAACCCAACCCAACCCAACCTAGGTCAGGTTAGGTTGGTCAGATTGGGTTAGGTTAAGTTAGGGCTTAATCTTAGCTGGACGAGCTAATTGTTAAGGTCCCACGTGTACAGATTGTTTCATTAATACTCATATTACCTGAAAGTTAAATAAAAATGTCAGGCAAAACTATTTTCCACACTCTATTACTTAATGGACACACACACACACACACACACACACACACACGTTTGCCACGACAGGTGTGTGTGTGTGTGTGTGTGTGTTACATAACTCTGTACTGTGTGTGTCACGGCTTTTATGATTTACCTTATCAACTCAACATCCTTCACTGGAGTTATATCCTGGAGAGCTAAAGCTTAGCCTCGCCTTTTCATATTATACAGAATTAGTGTAGACATACGAGTATACATAACAACCTGTAAAGCATTAACAAAGGCAGCGTTTGTTTATTTATTATTACAGTAGACATAAAATTATTCCTGTAAAAAATATGTAGAGATCATAGTGCTAATTGTATGATGATATGTACACATCCCCTTACGTAAATGTGTGTGTGTGTGTGTGTGTGTGTGTGTGTGTGTGTGTGTGTGTGTGTGTGTGTGTGTGTGTGTTACCTCGTATCCTGATAAAATAGTTTATATATCACGTTAAATGTTATATCCTACACCATGTTATCATAATTCACATATCTTTCTAAATCATGATAAACATTTATTAATTATCAAGAATGACGTAATAAAGGCATTATAATCATATAATTGTCATATTAATGTAATGATAATGTTTCTGAGTGTTATAATTAATACGTCAAGAACATTTATTACATTATACAAGGGTGATCGAAAAGTCACTGTGCACCTGTACTTAACTATATATTTTTTCATTGTTTTATCCCCATTTGTTATAAGGACAACAAGGTAAAGTGCTAGTGAGTTAAATTATAATAGGTGCACAGAGACTTTTTGACCGACCTTGTACAGTATTTTCTCGTTCGTATCTCTCTCTCTCTCTCTCTCTCTCTCATCCATTATCTCTATCTTTCTTTTCTCTCCCCATTCACCCCTCACCTTTCATCTACACCCCTTACTTCTCTCCACCTCTCCCCAACAACTGGTCATTATCCCATAACTCCCCCCACCCCCTATAATCTCCCCAACATTCAAGTGGGTAATACCTTCAGCAACCATTTAAAGTTGTTTAGACACATGGGGGAGATTAATTGATGGTTGGTTGGGTGGATGGTTGATGGGGTGGATGGTTGGTTGGGTGGATGGTTGATGGGGTGGATGGTTGATGGGGTGGATGGTTGATGGGGTGGATGGTTGGTTGGGTGGATGGTTGATGGGGTGGATGGTTGATGGGGTGGATGGTTGATGGGGTGGATGGTTGATGGGGTGGATGGTTGATGGGGTGGATGGTTGGTTGGGAGGGATGGTTGATGGAATGGATGGTTGTGGGGGCGAGAAGGATGTTAGTATGGTTCCTGTTGGAGATAATTAACCATGACTCATTTCCTAAAGTTCATATCATAGGTAATTGACCTTGACCCGTTAGTATTGGTCAAAATCTTTACCACTACCGGCTGTTGTGGTCGATACATCTGTCGAGTAAACGTTGTGTATAGTGTATGACGTAACTAAAATCGTTAATTATCCTGTATTCTTCAAGTCCTTTTGCATGTTGTATGAAGGGTGAAATGTTGTATAAGGGAACCATGCACTAAAAATAATTTGGTGTATATTACTGTATAC
Source organism: Homarus americanus (assembly GCF_018991925.1). Classification (NCBI taxonomy): domain Eukaryota; kingdom Metazoa; phylum Arthropoda; class Malacostraca; order Decapoda; family Nephropidae; genus Homarus; species Homarus americanus. The sequence goes on from NW_024732554.1 coordinate 170,713, forward strand.
TGTATCCTCTATTGCATGTTGTATGAAGCCTTGCAATGTTGCATGATGGAAGCCATTCATAAAATCCAAGTGATGTATATCCGCATAGTTTATACCCTATTGCATATTGTATGGCACCCGCAATGGTGTTGTATGACGAGGAATCTATACACAAAAATAAAACATACACTCACTCCCAAACGAATGTATGCATTAGTACGTCAGAATAATAGTGTTGCATGGTGCATTTGGTGTATTGGGGGAGTTGGGGGTGTGGGAGGAGGGGTTGGGGTGTGTGGAGGGTGTGGGTGGGGAGGAGGTGTGGGGGTGGGGAGGAGGTGTGTGGTGGGGGGGAGGGTGTGTGGGTGAGGGTCGGGAGGAGGGTGTGTGTGGGTGGGGGTAGGGGGTAGGGTGGGTGTTTGGGATGTGTGGGTGGGTGTAGTCATCGGTGTTTATAGTTGTGCAACATATCGCTTTTTACATGCGATTGATATTGCATTTACCAGATAGATAATATGCAAATAACACCACACAGGGGACAGTTGCAATAGGCGAAAAATGAGAGTTACGTGGATTTCATTTTTCCAGGATTTAATTATTTAAGGTTTGTCTCTGATTTATATATATATAATAATTAAGGATGTATGTGTGTGTACTGTATATATAGAGATAAATATATATAATTTTTATTCACTTATATCGCCAAAAAACTATAAAAAAAAACGTGTATTTTACGACACAAATGGATGGATATTTTATGGGGGGTGAGAATATTGATAGTGAAGATAAATTTGTGTTTTATTTGTAACGAATGTATATATTAAGGTGTGTGTGTTCATTGATGTCCCTCATCTTTCATCTTATTTCCCTTCCCTCTCTCCAAATCCCTTCCTTCATTACATCATACCTTACTTATCCTGCTCTCTTCCCTCTTCCTCTCGCCATTATCGCTATCTCTACCTCCCTCTTCGTTCCCAAGAGAAAATACACCAGCGAAAATGAGTGACAATTCACCACAGGACGTCGATGTACTAGCGTGAGTCAGGTCATGCTTCCATCCCTCCCTCCCTCCACCCCCTGCTGCTATGATGAGGGAAATGTGGGGGCGAGAGAGGGAGGGGAGAGTGAGGGAGGAGAGTGAGGGGAAGAGCAGGGATGGGGAGAAAGTGGGGAGAAGACCACAGGAGACCGAAGGGATTTAGGATAAAAATATATACGAATTTTTATAATTAGTTTGCAAGGTTTGTTCTTATTTTGTAGGTGGCACACACACACACACACACACACACACACACACACACACACACATCGATTACACAAAATCATTATATCACTTTTGCGATGTAATAAAATATAATCCATGAAGTGTAGCGAACATGTGTAATATACAGTATGTGTAATACACCCTTCAGATACACATATGCTAATACACACACACGCTTGAATTTCAGAATATACTCGTAGATGTATTTCGTGTGTGTGTGTGTGTGTGTGTGTAATCTATAGCCCTTGCTGTAGTTTGATGGTGAATCCTAGAGACAGAACTTATACAGGTAGGTGGTGGAAGGTAATTGTTGTACAAGAGAAGTGAAGATTAGAAGTACGAGGTGAAGAGAGACGGTGTGAGGGGTAAAATGTGACGGGTAACGGGTGAGGTAGACAGTGGAGGTAGAAAGGATGAAATAGATAAAGCCAGGTAGACAGCACAAGATGCATGAGGTGGTATGAAGTGTTAATGTTAAAACAAGAGTATAAATGAAGGCGTCATGGTGACTGTCCTGTGCCGGAGAGAGAGAGAGAGAGAGAGAGAGAGGGGAAGAAAGAAAGAGAAACAAAGAGAAAGAGAGAGAGAGAGGAAGAGGAGAGGGGATGAGGGGACGTACTGCCTGCAAAGGGAAAAGCTGCAGCTCTGAGTGAGGGGCGTGTTGACGGGCGAGCAGAGTTTGTGGTTTAAATAAAGCAAGGTCGATTTGTTAGTGTTGTGAGGACGAGGGACTGATAGCTGACTGGCTGAGGGAGAGAGGGAGAAAGAGAGAGAGAGTGGGAGGGAGGGGAGGCACAGGAGGAAGGGAGGAATGGAAGACTGGAAGAAGAAGTGTAGTGATATATACACTGTTAAAAAACTTGTAAAATTTACAGTAAATTCCCTGGTTATATTGTTGCCAAACATTTTCTATATAATTTACAGAGATTCTGTATATATTTTTACATAATATATATAAAGGAAAAATGTTCTCGGAAATTCCAGAAAGTGCCCATTATATCATCTCTCAAACCTGGAAAAATATCTCCCACCCCCAGAATGTTCCGGGTACTATGGGGACAAATTTATCTGAATTTTCCAGAAAATGTTCCCCTAGGAAAATCCGTCGACGGGGAAAAACACGTCTTCTCAGGGATAGCTAACCCATTCATGTTTTGCGTTCGTGAAGTATAATAAGAGTCAGTAGTTAAAACAGACTAGCAGTCAACGTGACCATGACAAAGCTCCCCCTTTCCCCAGGATTCTTATTAAGCGGTAACGTTCGCTAAACATGTACGGTAGTTACGCAGATTCTTTAAATAACTGTTACCTTTCGTCACGATTTCACACTACATACACTCGTAACAACACACCTCAGGACGATTACAGGCATCTGGCTGGATTCGGTAAAATGCTACTGACATCCACATAAGCAGCACAGGCAGTTCCCAATGAGAGGTTCACGGCGCCATCAGCTCGATGAACAGGCTTTGTGTGAAACATCACATAGTCTAGAACTGCTTTTAGTGCTCTTGTGGTATGGTTGGTAGCGTTCCCTGGTCCCATGCATTAGGTCAAGGGTTCGAGTCCTGGCTGGTGAGGTCATTGATTATATGTTCAAAGTTCGCGTGTTATATGGATTAAACATGATAATATATATATATATATATATATATATATATATATATATATATATATATATATATATATATATATATGCTGATAACCACAAGGAAAGAAGAAAACACGAAGCTCCCAAGCGCTTTCGTGTAATTCACATCTAAAGGGATGAGTACATATACCTGGATCACGCAGCACCTACAGTGATTTACTAGTATATATATATATATATATATATATATATATATATATATATATATATATATATATATATATATATAAAACAATCAACACCTCAACCCGCCAGGACTCGAACCCACGGCCCACAAGACCGGGGAATGCTACCTCTGGACCACCAGGATACTAAAAGCAGTCCTAGACTCTGTTAGATTTCACACAAAGCCTGTTCAACGAGCTTATGGCGCCGTGAACCTCTAATTAGAGGTTCACGGCGCCATAAGCTAGTCACAGTCTTGGGCTTGTGGGCCGTGGGTTCGAGTCCTGGCGGGTTGAGGTGTTGATTGTATGTAGAAGTCCGCCTGCTTTGTTTACAGAGACGACATGTATACTCGATATCCATTGTAAAAATTTACCATTAATCTAGCTAAATATGCTAAGGCATATCTCCTTAGAATATACTTAACAGGGAAAACACTGACCCTCTAAACTGCCTTCCGTTTCAACGAGTGATGCGCCTCTTTGAAATAATGTAAACAAACACGGACATACGACGAACGTGAACCGCAAACAACCGCCAACCGCATATTCAGTAATTACATATAGAAATAAATAGCATTAACATGGAATTTTAAATGTTCTATGCATCATGAAGTGTATATAGTATGATAAAATGTCAGTTTATATTGATAATTAAACAAATTGAAAAAGAGAAAGAGTGACTGAAATATTTTACAGAACAAAAAAGTAATTCAAATTACTACGTTTTCCTGGTCGGAAATACAGAATGAAACGTAGAAAATACTGAATTTTCTAACAGTGTAGGGGAGGAGGAATGAAAGAGTGGAGAAGTGTGTTGATGAGGGAGAGGACACAGGAGGAAAAGAGGGAAGAAGTGTAGTGATAAGGGAAAGGGAATGAAGGACGGAAGGAGTAGAATGGTGATGGGAAGGAAGAAAGACAGAAGAAGAGAAGGGTATAGGGGAGTAAAGATGGAAATAGGACAGAGAGGCAAATAAAATGTGGATGTCAGGGAAGAGGAGAAAAGTGGATAGTAATTTTAGCCTTCAAATTAACTTTAAAGGAACGAAGATAGAAACAGGAATTCTTGGAGAGTGAAGGGCTTGATAAAAGGGAGATAAGAAAAGGGGGTGATGAAGGGAAAGCCGAGGAGTGAGGAAGGGAGGGACGAAGATTGAAACAAGGTGAAAGGAGCAGTGAGTGAGGGAGAGACTAAGAGAGAGGAAGGGGGCGAAAAGTGAGTAAGGGAGGGACAAGGGGTGAGGAAGAGAGAAACGAGGAAGGGAGAGAAGGGGGAGACAGGGCGGGTTAAGGCTAGACGGACGAAATGGACGGAGGCTGGTAGACAGAGGAGAGATGTTGCACAAAGGGAGGGAGGGGAAAGTTGTAGACTGTCAGGAACGTGCTGTCAAACTGAGAGGGGGGGTGGAGGTGGTGCAGTCATTCTGGGGCGAGGATGTTGGTTTGTGTGAGTGTTTCGGTGTGTGGATGTATGCCGCTGTGTGTTTTGTGTGCGTGTGCTGGTGTGTGGATGTATGCCACTGTGTGTTTTTGTATGTTTTGTGAGTGTTTCGGTGTGTGGATGTATGTCGCTGTGTGTTTTGTGTGCGTGTGCTGGTGTGTGGATGTATGCCACTGTGTGTGTTTTTGTATGTTTTGTGAGTGTTTCGGTGTGTGGATGTATGTCGCTGTGTGTTTTTGTGTATCTGTGTGTGTTTATGAATAAGGACAATGATCACGCCATGATAGAATCGACATCTCCAAGACGTGTAGCGGCCCATGTGTGGGTGGTGGCAGGGAGGTGATGGCAGGGGATACAAGGATTAATGTCCAATGGGGATTAGTGTAGGTAATTCCCCAATATTTCCCCAGGCATCATTCCCAATATTTCTTCATTACAGGACCTGGCGGCGGCGGGAGAACGGTCTCATGTCGTTATAAGTCGTACCCAGATATTGATGGTGACGGTCAGGTGAAAACGACCACTAGTTTTTTCTCCTCTCTCCTCGCTCTCTCTCTTCCAGGCGAAAAATACCACCTTCTTCCCCTAGCATCCACCCCCACCCCGACCTCTTTCCTATCCCCTTTCTTCCCCCTTCTCCACCACACCCCTTCCCTAACCTCTACCCCCTTTCTTTTACCCCTGCCCCCAACACTATCCCCCAAGACCACTTATCCCCGACACCCCCTTCCCAACACCTTTCCCCATACCCCTTCCCTACCCCCCCCCTTACCCCCTACCCCACCTCCTACCCACCCTTTTTCTTCTCGTGGAGGTTTTGAAGCCAGATTTCTCTCTCACGCGTGATGGAGAACCCAGTTGCTGGAATGGACGTCTGCCACTGCTTCACTTGTTTATAACTGGATATAAGAGTGAGGATCGTCTCTGGCTGCTAGTTGGCTGATTTACAAGGAGGGAAGATTCCAGCCCAGGATATTCGGGGACCCTTTGTTGATTTGTCCTCCTCATACCTCACCTCCAATAAGCCCCCGACAGGTGTGGCCGTGACGTTTTCATGGTCTTCTAATTCCGTGTTAGGTTGGTGCCTGTACGGGGACGACAGAGACAGACAGGCAGCAAAAAAAAAAAAATGGAAAATTCAGGTCTTGAGGACGGTCCGGCAAAAGGTCAGTTGAACCAGAGCAGATCAGGGTGGATGAACCAGATCAGGCCAGGGTGGATGAACCAGATCAGGCCAGGGTGGATGAACTAGATCAGGCCAGGGTGGATGACCTTCATACCAAGTGACCTCCTGGGCCAGGCTTGTTGACATACCGGTACTGAGCCGCTTATGAGTTTAAATGAGTTCATCACTCTGTTCCTGGTTCACCTGATGATTAACCCCTCCAGCTTATTTCACCTGATGATTAAACACCCCAACGCTACCTGGGGGGTTAGGTTAGGTATACAAGACCCATTGTTATCGGTACACAGGACAGGTGGGGGGGGGGGGTGTTTACTGCAGCGCTCTGATCAATGTCTCCAATACTCAGAAGGTATCAAAGTTTACAAAGCAATAAATATAAATAAATAAAAAAAAACGTTGTTGAATGAATGGTAAGGTGGCATATGTCTCATGTTGCGGAATGTCTTGTAAGCTTAAGTATGTTTCAGCTTAAGCTTATGAAAGTGTCTGGTTGTTAAAGAAATCAATACAAGCACCGTGTAGGCTCCCCGCCGGCCATTGTACATAAATTCAACAGCACAAACGGCACAAAAACAAACTTGTTTGTCTGTGACCCACATGAATACCAAATTGTGTGTTTAGTTATTTCAAACTGTGTATAAATAAAACACGTAAGCGACAAACACATGCACAGACACACACACACAGGTACTGTCTGTTATAACATAAACACTGAAAAATTCTATATGATTTGTATAACAAAATATATTATTATATGGAACCCGAAATTTTATTTTCAACGAGACGCTGTAGGTAAAATCTCTCTCTCTCTCTCTCTCTCTCTCTCTCTCTCTCTGTTTTCTTTTTTTTACTCTTCCCTCGACTCCTTATTCCTCAACCGTCCTCCCACACTTACTCCCACTCCATCCCCTATATAGCCTCCCACTCCTCACTCCTCTTCCCACTTCCCTTCCTACCCCTCCTTCCTACACCACTTACCCCTCCCTCTTCACCTACCCTCCCCTACTCCTTCCTACCCCTCCTTCCTACACCACTTACCCCTCCCTCTTCACCTACCCTCCCCTACTCCTTTCTTCCGCTCCTTGATGTCACCTCCCGTTTCCCTCAGCTGAGAGACATTTATCACAGTTAGGTACAAGATTCTCAAAGAGATGTTGGTTGAATTATCTCTTTGTGGGGAGACGAGAGAAGCTTTAACTAGCTCACTTATCCTGCCACACAATGATGAGGCCAGGATGACGTCAGTGCGACACAGAGCTACCGTGTGTTCTTTATTTCCTTTAAGGGAGAAAAACGACCTACGAATCATTGTGAGTTTGAATCCAGTTTGTGATATTTATTGACAAGGGTTGGGTTAGGTTGGGTTGGGTTGGGTCGAAATATAAATGATAAGTACCTGCAGAGTAGTTTCCATGTGATAGTTGTATTAATAAAGATCTAAATGTGGTGAGGGAACCGGTGGCCGAGTGGATACCTAACTTTACAGATGAGGAATTAAAGATGGTCGATTGCAGTGTCCGCTGCACGTACACTGGCCGTGTGGGACCCGCATTCACATTTTATTCAAACATGGCTGGGGTGGGACTGAGAGAGATCAACTTCACTGATGGTGTTTGATTTTTACTTCAAGTTAAATAAGTAACGACGGGTAATCAATTAATTATATCTTGTTAAATTACGTAACTCAAAGGAGTTACCCAAACGCTGCTCAGAGGTCGACCAGTTACAGTCAGGAAACAATAACAATCTTAAGGTTGGTAGTGTGACGTATTTTCTGTAATCGTTTATTGTTTTGGGATAATAACAATAATTATTTTCCACTGGCTGAGGACCGTGACGATTGAGAGGATACAGCTCTTCCAGTTCACCAAGCTGTAACGTTTAGGGGGAAGTGAAGGCGGCCGAGTGCAGTACCGGGCATGGGGCCTCCTTGTGTACCGAAGTCATGCCTATGGGACCAACTTTCACTAAAACTGTGGAGCCCAGCTTTGTCGGGTTTGCCTTTGAGGAGCAGCTCATAGCCTACTGTATGACCGTAACTGTACTGTCACTTTTAGGTATGGCTCCCGGCATTCTTACCCCGGCCACACACACTCGGGTGAATAAAGGGCCTCCACGACTCACTTACCCTCGACACTACCGACAAGGAAGAGCCCCCTGTTCAACGCAGCTAAACTTCACAGATTAGGACAGTTTTTTACCCCAATCTTGCAAGTAAATCTGTTTAACTAAAGTAATTAAACTTTATTTTCTTTTTTTTCTATTTCCATAAACATTACAAAAGTCTGCAGCGCCTCAATTTATCTTACTGTGTCGTATTCGGTTTTGTTTCATTTATTATTTATCGTCTAACTATGTTCAAGAGGGGTGAGAGGGTGAGAGAGGAGTGAGAGGGTTAGGTGAGAGAGTTAGGGAGGGGTGAGAGGGTTAGGGAGGGGTGAGAGGGTTAGGGAGGGGTGAGAGGGTTAGGGAGGGGTGAGAGGGTTAGGGAGGGGTGAGAGGGTTAGTTAGGGAAGGGTGAAAGGGTCAGAGAGGGGTGATGATGAGTTAGGGAGGGGAGAGAGGGTTCTTGGCACCTGTCGTAGGCACCTTACGAATGGCACCATCCGCACCACCCTTTCGGATGTTACCAGTCCTCTCTTAGCAGGATCATCAACCCAACCTAACACACTAACCCAGACAAGTGCCAGGGTCAGCAAGTGTCAGCAGTCATCCCACCCAGGCGTTTGTGGGACAGGTACTATTCACTCCACGTTAGATGAATGAAAAGCGTCTATAACTACATCAATCAATATATGTAAACGTTGTCGGATCAAGTCATGAGTCACATTATATCATTGTGGTCCCCGGCTACTGTGTGCACCTCACGTCCCACCGAGCAACGCTGCGATACCTGCCTTCCAACTCGTCCCCATCAAGGTTTTGTTATGTCTTGGTCCATACAATCAGTGTTAGAGGAGGGAGGAGAGGACAGGGGGGCAGGTGACTGTTGACAATGAGAGCAGAATGTCGTGTAGGTGTGATCGATTATACAGAACCTTCCCCCACTCCCCTATTGTCATACTACTACTCTCTACTGGTACTATTTTCCCACTTCTTTTTTACATAACCTTTGTGTGGCATATTGACTTGTTTGTACATATTGATTTATGTGAATAGACATTTCTAACATTTTCTGTGATGTATTTTTCATGTAAGATTTTTTTTTCTCTCTTGGGTAGTACGGGGTAACCTTTTTTTTTATTCAAGAACACAAAATGACCACAATATTTTAGGACATGTAATAAACAGAAAACTAAAAATCAGTAGGAATAAAGTTTGATCATTGTGATGAAAATTTAAATTCTTCACAATAATATGATCCTAAAATAAAGTAATTATTTAGGATTCTTGAATAAACAAAAAATAATCCAGTATTTCAAGAGTGAAATTTAGTTCCAGCTGTTGATGATAACGTAATGAAAAAGAGACTTCCCTATTTTGAAAGTTTTGTTTTTGTCCCTATTTGGCGCCGGTTCAAGTCCAGCAAACAACCCAGCCACTGCAAAAGGCGCCCTCAGTCAACCCAGCTGCTGAATGGGTACCTTATTTTTCAGTTGTGGAAGTGAAAGGCGGTGGTGTAGTGTCAGAGGGTCTTAGTGTGTTGTATCCTCACTGTCCCAAGAGGGCAGTCAAGGCTATAAAAGGAGTTATTTTCACTCTTCTACGACCGGTGTTTTGTAGTGGAATATGCTGGGGTGCTTTATATTCAAGTGATCTAACTGCCCTCTACTTAGACACAAGGATCAGCTTCACACATACACACACACCCTCTCAGTATCGTCAATCGTTAACACCTCGGACGGGAACATGACTTAACCAACACTGCCTACAAATATAGACGAGGCCAGCGTGTGACTTTTCCCACTCTTTTGGTGTTTCTTTCTCCTGTTTTAACCCCAGCGATATTCCTTCTTTATCTCTCTATTTTATCTTCGTTTGTTTTACCTGTTATCCCATATTCCTCTTATCTATCTTTCTTGTTTATCCCTTTTTTTTTATTCCTCCCTTTCACATATTCCCTCAGCTCACCCCTTCCCTTCCCTCCCTTCCTCCCTCACGTCTTCTTTCCCTCCTTCGCTCCTCCCCCCCTCCTTCACTCCCTCCTCTGTGTATCCCGCTGAATTACGGCGTGTGGCACCTTTTGTCTCGCTCACCCACCGTGTCCTTGCTCCTTACCTCCGTTTTTTATCAACGTTCTTCGCTTCCTGCTGTTTACTGGCCATATTTCCTCCACTACGCTTAATCCCAGTTTACTCTTGCCAGTTTTGCTTACAGACGGCAACCAGTCATTCGTAAAGTGAGGAAATACGAGAGTAGGTTTCTGATAGCATAGGAAGTGTTTACTTACAAAGTTCTCACAACGTAATATCTGATTCGTAGTTTCCCCAGCCAGAAGGCGGAGCTACGACACCCACAGGGTGTAGCGGGAAATCACCCGACCGAACTCTTTTCTGATTGGCTAAGAGTAACTACCACACCACGTGCTCCGATGATTGGTGGAGACAAAACGAACTCTCGTTACGGCCCGGTAGCTGCTTACACTAGTGTAGCTGTGTCGAGTAACAAACCTCTTAGCTGAACTGTACCTGTTGACCAAAGTCCGGGATATTATATATATATATATATATATATATATATATATATATATATATATATATATATATATATATATATATATATATATATATATATATATATATATATATACTGAACACCGCAGACAACGACCTCCAACAGGGGAGACAACACGACAAAGAGATACTGACCCTGAAGTACTCCGTGCTTGCTCCAGTCCACCTCAATGACATTGATTATTCCACTCACGTCAGCGGCAGGAGCGTGGCCATGATATATTATTACACATAGCCCCATACTCCGCCGGGAGAGTATGTCCATGGGTTATTTACACCGTAATTCAGCAGCCTGGCCACACCCGGCTCTTCAGTTACCTCCTACACGAACGGGAAGACGCCGCTGGTCTCACCATAACAGGTCACGTCACAATGGGTGTTTATATTACTGCGCTCTGAAGACTAACATCATTAAACGTGTATTCTAAATTACTGGACAATTAAAAATAACGTCGAAGAGTTTAAAAAAAATTAATCTGTAATATCTTCTTTATACCCATATACTTTATATAAGCCACAGGTTCATATAACTATTAATTATCGGTGATCTTCAACTTTTGTTTTTAATCATATTGACTCCGCTAGTCTAACCCACTACCAGCCCGCACAACCCACTACAAGCCCACACAACCCACTACAAGCCGTGCATTTTACATTATGGGGACCTGAGCGCTGTCACCCAGACCAGCAGAGCCACAAGGCATTACCTTTATCTGGTAAGGTTGACCATATGTTACATGGTTACCTGGAGCAACAGCCACCTTTAATTTTAATTAGTCTGAACTTTAAACCGAAGTTCAATTGAGTTATTCCTCCCCTTTGAACTGTCTGTCTGTCTGTCTGTCTGTCCATACAATATATTCACACAACCTCGTCCACAGTTTTCATTCGGTCATTACGAAAATTTCCAACAGGTCGTCGACCTCTTCTTAGACCTGACAATACACTTCTTATTGAGTCATCGAAGACAAATATCAAGGTCAAAGGTCATCGATGAAGGTCACCCTCCCCCCCCCCCTCACGCGGAAACATCCACATTTATTATTATTACAATTATCTAGCCAATCGCTACGAAATCTTTAATGACGAATAGGATCATGTTCCTCCCAGCTACCACCTTACCGATACCCCGGTCTATGGTCATTTAAGGTCGACGTGAATGGTCAGTAACAAACAAGGGATTTATCTGGTTACCGGAGATCAAGCGACCGCTCTTATGATCCAAACGTGACGATAATACCAAAGCTGGTTGGGTTACGCGGTGATGTATTTGGTTTAACACCGAACAAAGGACAAATAAAACGAACGTCAATAACCTGACAGCCAAGAAACTCACCTCATTTCAGTGTCTGCAGACGTGTAGCGGCTGTAGCCGTGTAGCCGTATAGCCGTGTAGTGGTTGTAGTCGTATAGCGGCTGTAGCCGTGTATGGAGATCAACAGTCAGTTACAATGTCTATGAAGTCACGTCGAGTATGAAGATGTGTTGTGGTGGTGTGTGCGTCCTTCACTTCACCAGGTCACGTGGTGGTGGTGGAGTGTGCGTCCTTCACTTCACCAGGTCACGTGGTGGTGGTGCAGAGTGCGCCCTTCACTTCACCAGGTCACGCAGTGGTGGTGGAGAGTGCGCCCTTCACTTCACCAGGTCACGTGGTGGTGGTGGAGAGTGCGCCCTTCACTTCACCAGGTCAATAACACACTGACCTCTGGAACTTCAGGAAAGAGCCCCCCCCCCCTCATAGCGACACAAAACCGTGAACCCCAGCGAGTCGAACAGCGTCATCTGTAGAGCCCACGCAAAACTATTTTCGTTTATACGGGTATACTGTACTTACCCATAGGAATAATAGTATTTTGCTTTCGATTTCTCTGCCTCTCTCCACATATATATATATATATATATATATATATATATATATATATATATATATATATATATATATATATATATATATATATATATATTATATATAGCGTGTATTTATATATGCATATACTAAATATGTAATCATATACAGTATATTAGCATATATAATATATAATATAATATATGTGTATTGCCTATACGGTATGTACAATATTGACGAGTACTGTATAGCGTATGATAACTTCTGAAGAAAGAAACATTAGAAAGTTAAGGTAGAGTCACCCAAAAAAGTCCTGTCGCGAACCATGAACCCCGAGATTCAGACTCGTGGACCCGAAGCAGTAGACACTGATACATTGTTCTGTCCATAAATGCTTCGGATTCAAGAAAGAATCGACTCAACTCGACTCTCCTGGTGTGAAAAGTGTCTGCAAAATTACAAACAAAATAATGTCGCCTTGAATGGTGAGTCAGGTAGAGTCAAGACTCGATGTGACTCGACTCGACTCGACTCGTTTGGTGTGAACGCAGCCTTCGGAGTAAGCTCAGGCTGCATGGTGGTGACGGCATCCCTAGCTACAATCCCCACCATCAAACAAACCATCCAACACCATATCACTCCATTGTTGACAGTATGCCCTTGCCCTTCTGGAAGTCTTACCGTCGGCCTCATCAAACTATTCAGGTGGTGGATGAGTCCCTCCCTCAGTGTTGGACCTTCCCCTAACTGCTCTCTAGAACCTGGAAACACTGGACTTGGGAGTGAATAAAGGCGGTCATCTGCGGATTCTATGGTTTTGACGTCACTGTCTCGTTTAAGTTGAAAATTCAAACAAAGTCCCTGTTGTGTTAGCGGTCGTGGCAGTTAACACACCCGGCGTTCTAAATGTATAAACACCCTGGCACTCATCCAGGGAATATGTTCGTTGCCTCTCCTCTCTGATGAAGCCTCTGGCCACCACACCTTATTCTCCTCCAAGACCACCGCTTCTTTCATCCATCGAGGAATTCTGGGTGATCCTCTCCCCCTTTTCTCCCCTCCCTCCCACTGCCCTTAGAACAAAGTAGCTGCTGACCCTGGCACAGTCACCACCACCTCCTGTTCAGTCGGCCCCTCGCCGCCCCTCTCTGTCACCGCCACCTTTCTGTCCAGTCGGTTCCTCACTTTTCCTCATCGTCGCCGCCACCTCCACCCCATGCACACGTACAGTACATCACCGTTCCTAAGCAATTTATTCTTCTCGCTGTACATCTTGCCTTGTTTGTGGAGACAGCCGTGACACCTTAAGTCCGCTGCTGTAGTAACCCGCCTCCTTCCCTCCATTGATATGAAGGATATATCTCTCGCTATCCCACTCCTCCCTCTCCAATTCCCTCACCCCCCCAACATGTGCTGCTCTCTTGTCAGTTATTCTCCACCTCCCCCAAACATTGGAATTATGTCATATTAATATTTGTATTATTATCCACTCTGTATTTGTATTTTCCTGTCACTATTTATTTGTTCAGTATATCTCGTCCACCACCTCCCTAAGATGCCCTCACACACAACGCCTCAGTGACACCTGCTGGGCGCCCACTCCTCTAATCGTACATACTGGTAATATATTGTATACAGCGTAGTGATGACCTGAAGACTGTCCTAAGTCTCCTTTACACATAAACTTGAAACAGCTGCCATATAGAACACTGTTAAAAGGCAAAACAGCGAGAGGAACCTGTTCTCCCTGTACCTGAAAATTAAAACAAATTGAATGGAACAAAGGTCAGGGTCAGAGGTCAGAGGTCATCTATAAGCGCCAACCCACGAACAAACTGTCAGAGTTTGACCAATGTTTATGAAAGTGTTACACCTGGTTGAGCAAGGTAATACATTTAGCATTAATTTTTTTTCAACACAGGCTAAAGGTCAGGGTCAGAGGTCAACCACGTGTCACCTGGCTGCAACAAGCTTCCTTAATAATTAACCTGTCGACGGAGTGAAGGTCAGTGATTCCCGCTGATGGCCGGAGTGATTTTTACAGTTTATGAATAAATTATAACTTTTAAAGAGACGAATCTGAAAATAATTATATAAATGTTGAAATATTTGATCATAATCACTGTCGCTGGTTCACAAGTGCCTTAGATTAATTAAAGTTAGTTACACCAAATATATAGTAATGTCCCAGGTGTTACAATAATGACAGATAGAAGTATATACAGTGAATCCTCTATTTAACGATGGCATGGTTTATATATCATCTCTTATTACCATCATTATAGGTAGGCCTATTATTATTATTATTATAATTATTATTATTATTCCCAGACGAGGAAAGTATTTTATGTTTTCTAAGTGTTAATTTCCAACATTATTTGACCTGCTCGGGAAGACTAATATTACGACTCACTAACATCACTCACGACACTGCCGAGACTGAAGAGTGCATGCATACGCCATCTCTTGACGGAATACTAAACTGATGAACCTTTTAGCCGATAGCACAACAAGACGGGAATATTCAGCCAATCAGAAAACAGCTTTGGTCAGACAAGAAGGTTGCTGCATCCGACCCGGTGGATGACGTCATTAGGGAAACACGCTGAAAGGAGCTATGCTTGTTTCTCAATTATGTCATTTTGAACTGGCACATCAACAACGCTATTCTTTGACGCTTTGTTTTTATTGGTTGAACGTTACCGTACTGCTTTCTTATTGGCTAAGTGAGTGGACCAGCCCATATTACCTGTTGGTGGGAGGTAAGACTAGAGTTTATTGAGGCACCTGAACATTAGCCACTCAGTTTATTTCATCTAATGATTCAACATCCTAATGCTACCTGGGGTTAGGTTAGGTTCGTTAGGTTAGGTTAGGTTAGGTTAGTCTCTAAGCTGGAAAATAATCATCATGGTGGTAGTGAAGGTATGGGTGGTAATAGTGGTGGTGGTGGTGACTGTGGTGGTAGTGGTTGTGGTAGTGTGGTGGTGGTGGTGACAGTGGTAGTGTTGTTGATGGTGATGATGGCGGGTGGTGATGATGGTGGTGATTATGGTGATAGAGGTGGAGGTGATGATGATGGTTATGATGACGGTGGTGATGGTAGTGATGATAGTGGTGGAGGGTGATGATGGTAGTGGTGATAATGGTGGTAGTGTTGATAGTGGTGGTGGTGAAGGGCCAGCCAGCAGGACACGTGCAGTAGGCCTATGTATGTGACCTCAGTTAGCCCTAATACGTCATAACCACCCACTTTAATTACATCAGAAGTGGCGTAAACAATCCCCCTCACCCCTTCCCCCTCCCTCTGTCACCCTCTCCCCCTGGCCCCCCTGTCAACCCCCCTTTGTCACCCCCCCCCCACCACTTGCTAAAATTAAAATATGTCACCTCGTGTGTGTGTGAAAAACGAGAGACAGTTTCTCCAGAGACTAAAACTTGGCCTTAGAGGAGAAAAAACTCCATGTTGAGTAACGCCGCCGTGAAGCGTGCGGAAGGCAGGGAGGGAGGGAGGGCAGGAGCGAGGGAGGGAGGGGGGAGAGGGAGGGAGAGGAGAGGGAGGGAGGAGAGGGAGGAGGGAGGAGGAGGGGAGAGGGAGGAGGAGAGAGGAGGAAGGAGAAAGGGAGGAGGGAGAGGAGAGAGAGGGAGGGAAGGAGGAGGAGGGAGGGAGAGGGAGGGAGAGGTAGGAGGGTGGGGAAGGGAAGGAAGGGGGAGTAGGGAGGGGTGGGAAGGGGGTATAGAAAGGAGGAGGTGGGGGTAGGATGGGAGGGAGGGGGGGGGTTATGTGGTAAAAGGAGGGTCAGGGGGGGAGTTCTCTATAGGAGCCTACATGCTAACATGTCGCTGCCATCACTATAGCTGCCACCAGTGCCATCATCACCTCGATGCCAACACCACCGTTTACACTATCATCATACAACCAAACTGCCACCAACACCACCACACAACCACAAGAGAGGAAAATATTCCCTGGCCCTAGAGTCACACGTTAATGTCGATGCCATGTTGTCCTCCGAGTATTAGTTGTACCTGGACTAAGATAATTGATTTTAACGTCACCAGTGTGTGTGTGTGTGTGTGTGTGTGTGTGTGTGTGTGTGTGTGTGTGTGTGTGTGTGTGTAGTGTGTGTGTGTGTGTGTGTGTGTGTGTGTGTGTGTGTGTGTGTAAGCTCTCCACAGTAATATCAGTAATTAAACTTTCATAATAAAAGAGAGGCTGGCAGTGGTGTACAGAACTCAACTCCAGGAGACTATTGTTGTCGAGGTAACACAAGCGTTAGGGAGTCATAGGTGGAAGGTCACACTCTTAATGATGATACAACAAAATACCGCCACTACTGGGAGATGAGCGAACGTTCGTCTGGCGTAGCTTCCATAAACTTGTTATTTCAGGGTAGAGTGAGTGGGGGAATATTCATCTGGCCTGACCTTCATTCCGTGATGGAGGGAGAGCGTTAGTCACTGATTGATGTCCGTATTAAGACACTTTTCTATTGTAGAGTCCAGGAGATGTTGAGACGCTTATCGTGTGTGTTTATCAACCAAATGGCCGCTTATTTTGTGGATAATGTCCTGCCTACACACACACACACACACACACACACACACACAAAACAACTGACTCTCTATCTGTTCTATGCGTGCATGTGTCACCCAGAATCCATTTCCAACTATGCTGGGTGAAGCAAGAGTAGGAACCATTTGCACTGACTTAAATGTAAGATTTTTAGTGTGTGTGAGAGAATGTTTATGTGGTACGAGAGAGAGAGAGAGAGAGAGAGAGAGAGAGAGAGAGAGAGAGAGAGAGATTAATTTCCATCTCATTATCACTACCACTATACCACTCGGCAGTTTACTGTACCCCAACATCACACCACCACCACCACCACCAATAATATCAACACCATCACTACTACCACTACCATCACACCACTACCACCAACACCACTACCACCAACACCACCACTATTACCAACACCATCACTACCAACACCACCACTACCACTAACACCACTACCACCAACACCATCACTACCAACACCACCACTACCACCAACACCACTACCACCAACACCACCACTACCACCAACACCACTACCACCAACACCACCACTTATCTGATGGTCCAGCGCTGTTGTTATGAGACCTTGACGACACCGGCCATGTAATCTGCACTTTTACCCCCTGGGTTAAATCCTCTCTACCACAGGTAACATAACCCGAAGGTCCCACGTGTTTTTGTCTCACCTGGAGTGTGTTGAAGGCTCAATAAAAACACATGTATGAGTGTTTTTGTGTATGAATGTTTTGACGTATGAGAAGTCTAGTCTAGGTATGAATATTTTGTGAGTGCATGGTTTTTTTTATGTTGAACTCTTCTCTGTGTATGAATGTTTTCTATATAAATGTTTAATGTATGAGAAGTCTTGTATATTTTCCTATTTTATGTGTGAATGTTTCGTGTATAAATATTTTGATATACGATAGTTTTTTACTGTATAAATAAGCTTTGTGTTAATGTTTTTACATGGAAGTGTTTGTATGAATGTTTTGTATGTATAAGGGTTTTACATGCAACTGAATGTATAATATATATAAATAAACCATGATTCAAAAACTGTATTTCACTTGGGTTTCATTGACAGGATATTGAGCAGCAACGTGAGGAGACGTGTGTGTGTGTGTGTGTGTGTTAGAGAGAGACACAAACACTCACAAGCTACAGTACACCTCCCTGCTGGGCTGTCATTATGGCCAGACAGAACGTTCTACTCGACACTTTCTTTAGGAACCATCGTACCTCAAACACCTTCACCCAGGGCCAAAAGGTGACGCTTCGGTGAGTACGTTTGAACTCACAAAGCTGAACATATCAAAGCTCAATGATCTACTACTGAACACACAGCTCTGAAGAACTATGATTGAGCCCTGAGCCCTGAACACTCAAATAACAAATGATTAGGTATTCCATCACATACGTTTACCATTGAGCGATCAGCGTTAAGTTAATGAAGCTTTGAGTGTCGTGTATCTGCCAAACTAACCCCCTCCTCCTCCTCCTCCCTTCTCTGTCCCTCCCTCTTTCCCTTACTCCTTCCCTCCCTTCCCCCAATCCCTCCCTCCCTATCACCCCTCCCACCTCCACCCCATCCAGCAGGCCGGGACCAACTCAACACATCCTATCTGAAAGTATAGAATTGAGCGCTCGACTCCCCTGGTCACTATAACTCTGCTCGCCATGTCTCTCCTGAGTCCATTCCACCACTGGCTTGAATTGCAAGATAAAAGTGAGGTGTGTGGACGAGAGGTAGATATATGAGCCAGCTTTTCTGACTCACTCGAATTTGTTTTGCTTCCGGCGTTTCCACCTTTCAGAAAGAGATAAATTCTCCATTAGTCAAAGCGACTTGGAAACAACCTTGAAATAGTGATCATTATTGCTGTATATAATATAACGGGAATTATTTCGTAACTATTATATATTTTTGTATTTATATATTTAAGAGAATAATATACCTTTATTGCCATACGGATATAGTGTATAAAAATCTGATATGGAAGAGTACGCCGTAATATACACTGTTTTTGTTAGAGGAATTTGTCTGGTATATAATGTATCTATTGTTCAAGGTTATATATACAGTTTTTCGGGGGGAGGGGAGGGTTAGGGTGAATCAGTTATATAAGTAATATTTTATGACTATCTCCACTAATACACTATCTCCACTAATACACTATCTCCACTACCCCCTGACTACGGGGACGCCACCTTTAATATTTTATTTCACCAACCCCAGACAATTATATCCAGCCCAGAGCCGACCCCATACACAAGGAGTAGAGACAAGAAACATCAACACTCACTAATGATCTAATGACTTGTAGACAACAGACGATATCAATCAGATTAAAGCAGTAAAATATAATTATACCCATAAGAGGGGAAATTGGCCTTGGAGTAAGTTCTCTTGATGTTCGGGTCAAAGCGGATTTTTCCTTGTAAGAGCATTGTGTGTACCCAACAGCCGTCTTCCTGACCGTTTGTGTGTGTGTAAGGGGAATGGTGTGTGTGTGTGTGTGTGGTACAGATTTATGGCCGTGTTGGGTACAGCATAGTAGCTATAATTGGCGCAGCATTATGACCGTGTTTGGGTACAGCATTATGACCGTGTTGATGCAGCATTATGACCGTGTTGATGCAGCATTATGACCGTGTTGATGCAGCATTATGACTGTGTTTGAACGTGTCCACCCCAGCAGCCAGTGTTCCAGTTCTCGTTGGTTATAAAATTCAGTTCAACATGTTGTATAGTCGGGCTGTCACCAGGTATTTGTGGGCTGTAGTGTTTAACCTTTTTTATTATAGAGGACGAGTCCCACCATAAACAGTATTTTTATTCCTCTCTTTTTATCGTATTACCTGAAGATTAGCCCCCTGATTATTTCACCTGGTTATTAAACACTTTAACCTACCTAACCAAACCTAATCCCTTCAGGTAACGTTAGGGTGTTTGATCTCCAGGTTAGATAAGCTGAGGTGATCTATTTACCTCATAATGACACACCCAAACTGTTTTTGTTGTATTTTAACGATTGATGTTACGTTCAAACTAAAAAATAATGAAGTTTTATCATCAGGTTGTGTGAAAACTTTGCGATTTTTTTCCCAGTTGGACTTTTAGCTATTGTGACGTCATTATAATGGATGAATGGAAATATTTGAAGGGGATAAAGAGATCGGCGATTCAGAGTCTCTCATTTTTCCCCATTTTTTGTAGTGAAAGTAGGGAAAAAAAGCTTCTTTTGTCTACGTAGGTAATAATGACAAATCACAAAAAACCGCGGCGTTAGTCATTTATTCGGCAGGAGAATCTGATCCTCCGAGCGTAAAAAACTATTTGATATCTACATTTTAATTAGTTTGTTTTGATCGAAACCTGTGTGTGTGTGTGTGTGTATGGATGGTATGTGTGTGTCTGTATGGGTAGGGGAAATGAATGTGCGTAGGTGCAGGTGTAAGTGTGTAGGTGGTGAGGGGATGTGTGTGTGTGTGTGTGTGTGTGTGTGTGTGTGTGTGTGTGTGTGTGTAAAAGAGAGACAAAACATTACTGTCACATCCACGTCACAGCTCCAAGTTTGTCACAACCATTGCCACACAACTGCCACACACACACACACACACACACACACACACACACACCTAGTATGTGACACAACTGAATTAAAAAAAGAAAAGGTGTAGAATTATTTTACCCTGACACACGACACCACAGTGAGAGAGAGGTGATAGTGTCACCACCACCATACTGGGTGTTGTCCTCCACCACACAGTCTGTCCCCAATAACCTTCAACATAACTTTCACATAATATCATCAACTAGACTTGTATCGTTCGTGCCAATTAACTGAAGTCATCACAATACGTAGATTAACATGCACTGACAACACACATAAGCAGAGATAAAAAAGTATTGAAGTTGTTTGTTTTTGTTGACATGTAAAGAAAGGTTAACACTTCACTATTACTTGTGTTGACTGGATAATGTTCTCCTGAGTACAGGTATTCTTGCTGACACCTGCTAACGCGTTTATTTCATTAATTTATCGTTAAGTTTATTAGACAGTCGAGAGAGTTATCGAACAATAACTCTACAGGTGATAGTTACTGTGTTGACTTTCACCTTGTGTTAAAGTGTGAGAGATGGATGTTTCTTAAACTTTACCGAATGTTGAGTTTTTATAGTCAAAGTATGTGTGACCTTTATGTTGTGTATATACTGCTCATCTACATACTCAAGCACACGCCTCTCAGTACATGCCTACACAATATCCAGTAAGCACCCAGTGTTCCACCCAGCAAGCATCACCTCCCCAACACCTCACCCTGACAGGTAAGGGCGGCCTTCAGTACGGGGTGTTCCGTTCACCTGTTATTATCCCCATCATTGTTACCCCGGCAGCAGCTCGCCACTATCACCACCGCAACCACTAACCACAATAACTACTAATAACAACCACAATCTCCCATAACAACAACAAGCAACGAGAACAGCATACGTCACACCCAACCACAAGAAGGAGTCATGACTGGGCGGAAAACTGCCAGTAGTGTCCAGCTCCTCCCATCACCTCTCTGAGTCACCACCATTAACTTCAAAAACACCACTGTATCACACACCTCTCTCCCTCCTTCCCTCCTTCCTTACCTCCCTCCCTTCTTCCCTCTTCCTCCTCCTCCTCCATTATCCCCCTAGTATCACCACCACCACCACCTCCTCTTCCCCTAACCTCGCCCCTGGCATGCACAAGCAAGCAGCTCGCCCTCAGACACCACAAGCAGCCTTCACACCACCGCCTACCTGCCATCTGGTACCTGGGTGTGGTGGTGTGGTGTGGTGGTGGTGAGGTGTGGTGGAGATGGGGTGAGAGGTGATGGTGAGGCGTGGTGATGAGGTGGGATGTGGGTGAGTCGGTGGGGTGTGGTGGTGTGGTAGAGAGAGGATGAGGTGGTGATGAGGGTGAATCGATGGAGTGGTGGTGTGGTGGAGAGAGGATGAGGTGGTGATGAGGGTGAATCGATGGAGTGGTGGTGTGGTGGAATAGTGGAGAGGAGATTGAGGTGGTTGGATGGTAGGATGGTGAGGTAATAGTGGGTTGGTGAGTGGGCTGGTGAGTGGGCTGGTGAGGGGGGAGAAGACTCACTAGTGTAAGTACTGGACCGTGTAACTGCAACAACCATCACCACCACAACTCCTAAAATCATCACCACCACTACTGCTATCATCACCGCGATCACCACCACACCTCTTTCTCCACCCCTCCACACAGACACAGACACACACACACACACACACACACGTACACACGCACTCACACACACACACCCTCTCCCTCCCTCCCTCCCCCCCCTCCTTGTTCACCTGTAGCCAAGAAGCTTCACGGTGACGGAGTATGGAGACTCGAGTAGAAAGCTGAACGGTGATTGGCCGGTGAGTCATCGCTCTGTGGTTGGTCCGCTCTGGTCATTAAGTCAGTGGTGGGTTGAGATAGTGGATTGTCTTCAAGTGCTGAAACGTCACAGAAATGGTCGTGGATATATCTGGACTTTCTCTTTACTTGATCACGGATTTGGTCATGGTTGTATTATGCTTGTATGTATGTGTGTAATGTTTGTGTATTTATGTGTGTGTGTGTGTGTGTGTGTGTGTGTGTGTGTGTGTGTGTGTGTGTGTGTGTGTGTACAAAAATACATACGTCTCAAACATGAGTGTTTTAACACCACTTTTACCTTGTGTCCACCACTCGAGTGTCAATCAACTACACACACACACACACACACACACACACACACACACACACACACACACGAGGTCAGGCAGCAGGGCGACATCAGGACTTCGATCAAAAATTGGCGACCATGTAGAACTAAACGCCCAGGGAGTGAGAGACTGACGCCTTCTACAACTTTTCTACTTCTACTTCTGACTTTTCTGAGTAAACAACATTAAGATTTTTTTAGCTGAGAGGAAAAAAATACAATTAGGACCTTTTTGAGCTAGGTGGAAACATTTGTGAGCTGGGAGGAATACATTGTGATCTATCAGTTGTGAGAATACAAGCCTACACCATTCTACCGCACGAGGAACTTTTATCCGAAATTAAATGATTATTTTGTATTTATTCACGAAACATTTTCAGAATAATTAATGTTATGGTAATTTATTCTTTGAACTATTGAGACTGTGAGGAAAAAAAATAAATTCGAATAAATTTTGTTAAGGGTCGTTTTATTATAGTGAGTAGAGGTGCCGTGGCCGAGTGGATACAACGCTCGCATCTTGTTCCATTGGTCACTGGTTTGATCTCTGGGCACTCAAAGTTCACCCAGCTGTAAATGGGTACCTAAGCTAACGAAGCGTCGGAACTCCATTTAATTATTCTGGGAAATTTCGTCATTAGTAAAATTTAATTAACATAGGGCCCATTTAATTAATTTTTAACATTCCTTGACTAGGAAGAATGGTTCATTAAACATTCACCACTAAACAGTTATACGAAGAACAATTTACTGAATATTAAATACATTAAACATTCACCTCTACGAAGAATGATGCAACAAATCCTCATTACCATCTTAACATTCCTTAAACATTCATTCTTGTGAAAATTTGTCCAGTAGAATGTCATCCCTATAAAAGATATCGGTGTTGTGAGGAGAAATGCTGTAAACATTCACACTAACCCCAAAAACGTTCTTCTAACATTCGCTACAGCACGAAACAATTACCTTTTGCAGTAAGACATCCAACTTGTTTTATTTCTTGTGATTTTTTTTCCATTTGGTTTAAGTTTTATATATTTATAGTTTTAATTACATGTTTATCTCATATAATTTATTGATATATTCTGTAAACCTCTGATAATTCCTTGATCATCCCCCCTGATAATTCTCCGGGTCACTGATCATTCTTAAAACATCATTCACTCTAATACGTCAGTAAAAATCATTCACTATAATAACAAACTGGACATTCTCTCCGCCCCCTCTCCCTCCCTCGCCTTCATTCTCTCCCTGCCCTCCCTCGCCTTCATTCTCCCCCTGCCCTCTCTTCCTGTCATTCTCTTCCTCTTCCCGACATTTTCCCCCTCCCTCCTCTTCCCCTCATTCTCCCCCTCCCCCTCTTCTCGTCATTCTTCACGCCTGTACGTCATCGTTCTAACCGTGTCCGTGTTTCCTCCTGGCTCACGTGGTCATGCTATTTTGGTCAGATTCGCTGAAATTTGGTTTTAAAATAGTATAGCTGTGGGCGTGGTGGTGGGGGGAGGACACAGACGTCTGGATCAGGTAAAAGTTATTCATTTTCTGTTTGTTTGTTTGTTTGTTTTTCTTATACTGTATTTTATTTTTGTAGCGTTATTATTATTACTGTTATGATACAATAGTAATGATGATAATGACAACTGTAGTTTATTAGTTGTAAAGAAAAACAAAATAGTATTACATGTAGAAATATATCCCTACACTGTCTTTATACAAGTTGAATCAATGTAAAGTTTTAAGAACGATTTTACTAAACTAAACTAAACTAACAAAACAAAACTAAACTAAACCTGAGGCATTGGACAGCAGTCACACCTCACATCACCATTAACAACTCCGTCATTCACGTGTGGGTAAAATTTTTTTTTTTTTTTTTACTTCTGTGAGGTCGTGTAACTCGCTCCAAAAAGTCTCTTCACGGAGGCGATCGATGAATTTCAAAATGAACACTGTGACTCCTGTTGTCTCAGTAGGGTTGTCAAAATCCTTCGTCTGTTGTGTCATATTGTCTAACATAAAATCGTAAAGATAGTTTTTGGAGGGAGTGATACAAGAAGTGTTTCCTCGTATACGTGAAGATTTAATGTGTGTGTCCAGGAGTTTGTTGTTGTCTCTTACAAGTCCTGTGTGGCTGTTGGTGTTTGGTGGTGAATACTTGAAGAATTTTTTTTTTTGGCGATGTGAAGAGAATATTGATCATATACACACAGACACACACACAAAATACAGGTAGTGTGAGGAAAGCGTGACAATGTGACGGCGTGCTCTGCTCTGGGTGTGATGGAGTACTTGGAATGTGACGCGCAGTTTAATAACAAAGATGACAGCAATAGTCAAGAGAGAGAGAGAGAGAGAGAGAGAGAGAGAGAGAGAGAGAGAGAGAGAGAGAGAGAGAGAATAAGTGTATTCATTTATTCATCCGGGCAGTTCCTTTAGGTCTCATTCATCCAAAAACTGTCATTCATTCACCGTCTCTGCCACCTGGGCTCCAACCCCCTCCCCCCACCCCCGTCCTGGATACCATTATCCATAACCTCAAAATACCATACGATTAATTCCTCTCCTTTATCTAATACACCGATTCATCTCTAATAGAGTCTCACCTCGAAGTCACCGCCATTTTTCTTTTTTTTTAGCCATCTGTTTCTGTCTCGTAAGTTAAGACAGACAGTTAAGGTGTTCTTACGACGTTATCAGTTAAGGGAATTATTTTAACTTACGAGTCTTTGAAGTTTTCGTGGTCGTGGGTCATAAGTGATATTTAGGCTACCTTGATGCAGTGTCTCTCTCTCGTCTGCATATTTTGCTTCGTTTGGATGGATGGGGTGATGATGATGGGGTGGGTAGGGGATGGGGTGATGGTGATGAGGTGGGTAGGGGATGGGGTGGTGGTTGATGGCGTGTGTAGGGGATGGGGTGGTAGTGATGGCGTGGGTAGGGGATGGGGTGATAGTGATGGGGTGGGTGGTGGTGATGGGTTTGGTGATGATGGGGAGGTTAAAGTTAGGTCAGGTTTGGTCAGGTATAGTTAGATTAAGTTAGATTAATTAAGGGTAATTAATCTTCAGGCGAAAAATGCTATTGTAGAGTCTCAGTGCAATTTCAATGACATTTTCACCCCCATTATTTAGTCGTGTTAGGCGAGCAACGAGAAATAAAATGACACAGGAGCCTCTGAGAATCCGTGCAGGGTAAAGCCAATCACAGCGTTGGGAGATTTACGATAATAAAACCTTGAAATGCTCAAGTATGAAATATTTTACTATGTACTCAATTTTATGTGTTGTAATATAGTGCGCTTTCAATTCTGCAATCTCCCGCATTGTTGTTCCACTTGCAATATTCTGCACTTTGTTTTTTGCAATATCCTGCAGTTATACCGTGTTGAATTATCCTGCATTGTTCTACATAAAATACTCTGCCATGAATATTTTGCAATTTATTATTAACAGTAATAATCATAGTATTTGTGTCCTTTCATAGTGGAAATAACAGAGATACTAAATAATATCAGCGAATATTACTATTATTAATAATGGTACAAAGGGTGATACTAACACTATTGATAACACTCAAACTAAAATAACTAAAATGATGAAGAATGTACCTACTACTACTACTGCTACTACTACTATTAATAATAATAATAATAATAATAATAATAATAATAATAACAACATAACTTCAGTTCCCCACCTTGTCACTGCCTGCCGTGGGAGGAACAAGTTGCGCTAAGTTAGTCTCAGAAAGCAATCCAGGTGGCACGTCGGACCTAAGCTGAGAGCCACGTCACGCCGCTCTGAGTGTTGTGGCTGTGTGGCTGTGGTGGGTGAGGGAGGATTATGGTGGGTGAGAGGGATGCTGTGGCTGTGTGGAGTGGTGAGAGGGATGCTGTGGCTGTGTGGAGTGGTGAGAGGGATGCTGTGGCTGTGTGGAGTGGTGAGAGGGATGCTGTGGCTGTGTGGAGTGGTGAGAGGGATACTGTGGGTGTGTGCGGAGTGGTGAGAAGTGTGCTGTGGGTGTGTGGAGTGGTGAGAGGGATAATGTGGGTGTGTGGAGTGGTGAGTGAGAGGGAGGCTGTGGAGGGGTGGTGAGTGAGAGGGATGCTGTGGTGTGTGGCTGTGGTGGGTGAGGGAGGATTATGGTGGGTGAGAGGGATGCTGTGTTGCTGTGAGGGATTTAAGGCTGTGTTGCTGTCTGGAGTGCTGTTATCTTTCCCTTATCTCTCATTTCCCTCCTTCATCACAATTCAGATCCTTCCCTCTTGTCTTATTCTCTCTTCCTCCTCTTCCTTCCTCTCTCTCACTCTCCCTATCTCCCGAGTCTCTTTGTTTACGTCCTATTCCCCTTTCTTCTTCAATTATTGCCTCATTCCTCTCGCTCCCTTTCTTCCTTTTGGGTCATAATTCCTTCTCTCATTGGATATTATTTTATAGTATTTTGTTTCTGTGTTATTATTATTATTATTATTATTATTATTATTATTATTATTATTATTATTATTATTATTATTATTATCATTATTGTTGTTGCTGTTGTTGTTGTTCTTTGTGTTGGTGGTGGTGGTGCTGTTAGTAGTAGGAGAGAGAGAGAGAGAGAGAGAGAGAGAGAGAGAGAGAGAGAGAGAGAGAGAGAGAGAGAGAGAGAGAGAGAGAGAGAGAGAGAGAGAGAGAGAGAGAGAGAGAGAGAGAGAGAGAGAGAGAGAGAGAGAGGTTAGGTTAGGTTAGGGTTGTTACTCTTTGGGTAACAAAAGCTGGGAGTTAATTTTCAGATCATCCGAAAATTTATTATAAATATTTTTTTTCATATTAAGCTCGTTAATCCGACTACATAAATCAAGCTTATGATTGGTTGAGTAGAGGCACTGTTTACTGTACTGTTGACCTTTAAGCTGTCAGGTCAACATCATCCAATCATCCAAGCTTTACCTCATACTATCCAATCTCATTCCTCACAAGTCCGTTCTAGTTACTTCTATTTGTGTCCCATTTAACTTGATCCAATCTTGCCTAATCTCTTCACTTTAATCACGTGTGTGTGTGTGTGTGTGTGTGTGTGTGTGTGTGTGTACGTCAACATAATTCGTACCATAACAACTTGGTGACATACAACAAGGAGCTTTGGAAGTCACACACACGTAAAATTTTAGAACAAGTATCTCTCTCTCTCTCTCTCTCTCTCTCTCTCTCTCTCTCTCTCTCTCTCTTTCCAGAAAAACTCACTCCTCATCTTTGTCTCAACAGAAACTGACAGCATCTCCACCAGCAGAAGTCATGAGCGGCCTCCTGACGGGGAACCTCCACCAGCAGCAGGTCAGGGCGCCTTCTGTGGGCACCTGGGGAGTCACTGATCCTGCCTGCACACTGTACTGGCATGAGGTGAATAACGTGATGCCAAGACACACACACCTGGCTGACTTAACAGGATATCCAGCGTAGAGTAATGCATAGAGTGAAAGAGAGACAGACAAAGATAGAGAGAGAGAGAGACAGAAGCGGACAGACATAGAGAGACACAGACAGACAGACAGACAGACAAACAGACTTAAATTACGCATTAGAAGAATTTGTATACTAATATTCGTAACATAAACTTAAAAAAATCATAGCAAAATAGAACTCATATTAAGACCTTTGGAATGTAAGTTTTTTTTTTACCATTGATGAAGTTATATAATATTTATGAGTTAGTAGAGGCGTAGTGAGGGAGGAACTGGACTGAGGGATTGAAATGTTGAGGTAAAAAAGTAATAAAAAAATGAGAAAAATCGAAATCCTTTATATGTTAATGGATGGGGGGACCAGGACACGTGATCACAGTAACTCTCTCATGAGGCCACAGGAGGAAGCACGACATATACCTTCCTGTGATGTTGTCAGCTTCACTACACACACCTGCCTCACTACACACCTGCTGCTCTACCGGGGGTTGTTATGCTTCACACACCTGTCTTATTACATACCTGCTGCTCTGCCTCGGGTTGTTCCACCTTACACACCTGGCTCACTACATACCTGCTGCTGTACCTGAGTTTATTCACCTCACACACCTGCCTCACTACACTCACTCCTCATCTTTGTCTCAACAGAAAACAGAAACTGACAGCATCTCCACCAGCAGAAGTCATGAGCGGCCTCCTGACGGGGAACCTCCACCAGCAGCAGGTCAGGGCGCCTTCTGTGGGCACCTGGGGAGTCACTGATCCTGCCTGCACACTGTACTGGCATGAGGTGAATAACGTGATGCCAAGACACACACACCTGGCTGACTTAACAGGATATCCAGCGTAGAGTAATGCATAGAGTGAAAGAGAGACAGACAAAGATAGAGAGAGAGAGAGACAGAAGCGGACAGACATAGAGAGACACAGACAGACAGACAGACAGACAAACAGACTTAAATTACGCATTAGAAGAATTTGTATACTAATATTCGTAACATAAACTTAAAAAAATCATAGCAAAATAGAACTCATATTAAGACCTTTGGAATGTAAGTTTTTTTTTTACCATTGATGAAGTTATATAATATTTATGAGTTAGTAGAGGCGTAGTGAGGGAGGAACTGGACTGAGGGATTGAAATGTTGAGGTAAAAAAGTAATAAAAAAATGAGAAAAATCGAAATCCTTTATATGTTAATGGAGGGCAGGACACGTGATCACAGTAACTCTCTCATGAGGCCACAGGAGGAAGCACGACATATACCTTCCTGTGATGTTGTCAGCTTCACTACACACACCTGCCTCACTACACACCTGCTGCTCTACCGGGGGTTGTTATGCTTCACACACCTGTCTTATTACATACCTGCTGCTCTGCCTCGGGTTGTTCCACCTTACACACCTGGCTCACTACATACCTGCTGCTGTACCTGAGTTTATTCACCTCACACACCTGCCTCACTACACATCTGCTGCTCTACCTGGGTTTACTCACCTCACACACCTGCCTCACTGCACACCTGCTGCTCTACCTATGTTTACTCCACCTCACACACCTGCCTCACTGATAATTTCTTCTTGATTTAACACCTTTATAAGTCATTTTCTTATCTTTATCTCACATGACACAGGAACCTCAGTCTTCAGTTAATAAGAGTTCATCAACGTTACCTGTCCCACCACCTTAATAAGAGAAGCTCCTTGATCTACCCAGAAACTTAATCCAGTTGCTTTTTGTGTATTTTATTTATCTGCTTTAGTAAATCAAATCCTTTTAGTTTTCCACCAGTAACTATCCCTTAGCTTACCATTCCACCCATTCCGGCAATAGCTTTCATAACAAACTGTCAACCCTTCCACATGGCATCTTTTAGTGATTGTCTCTCCTCTGCATTATACCGTAAGATCAGTTCCCGTCTAGGTGTAACAGGGATATACATCAACTTCAAGTCCGATCTACTGTACCTGTCATTACACGCACCTCGAGGTAGTTCTAATCGTTCTAACTTCTTCTTCTTCTTCTCTACACCTTCTATCATCTTCCTCGCTCTCTTTCTCTCTTTCCGGTACACGCATCGTTTCCGCTTTCGTGACAGTTACAATTCGCTGCTCATACTTGTCATTTTTGTTCACGTGTCCATTGGAGGAGGTTCATGAGGCCCCGTCACCCTTGCTAGCTACACTACTCTCTCTCCCTCTCTCTCTCTCTCATACGCCACGTGAGGTAGTAACACAAGGTGGTAGGGGCTCGAGGGGCGGACACACAGCCAGTCTTGCATATTTCAGTTCCATCCGGCCAGCCGTCTTACGCTGACAACTGAGGGAGGAGGACTAACATGTAGCGTACCTCCAACATACCTCCACCATGTCCCCATCTTGCCTCCATCACGCTTCAACCATGTCTCCACCACACGCCTCTACCATACTTCCACCACACTCCACCCACCAGACCTATCCATGACGTGAAAAAGACAACATAACACCAACGTTTAGGTGAATCACACCTAACCTAACCTGCCGTAATGCAATCTGTCTATACCAATTTCTATATATGACTCATATGTATGGTGAAGGAAGTAAAGGAAGGGATGTGAATAACCTTGGTGCCGTTACAAACTACTTAGAGCGTCTTGTCACACCACCGGACAGACGTTCGGACCAGGTAACAGTAAGTCTTCCCTAGTGGTTACCTGTGTGTTACGTGAGTCACCTGTTACCTGTGTGTTACGTGAGTCACCTGTTACCTGTGTGTTACGTGAGTCACCTGTTCTCTGTGACATTTTGGCTACAAATACACACACACATATATACACTCACATACACATACTCACTCATATACATACATACATACACACACACACACAAACATATGAATAAGAGAGAAGGGAAAACACATATGGGTTGGTAAAAAGAAGTGAGAGAGAGAGAGAGAGAGAGACACAGAGAGGTAGAGAAGAGAGGCAAAGATATAGAGACTGAGAGATTGTGGGAGAAACTCGTGCAGTTTATCTTGAAACGTTGTCTAGCGTCCTAACCTTCGATCCATCTTCAGCGAGCAACGTGTCTTGTGGGGGAAAATCTGACTAAGAGAAGGCTTATGTCTAAATTGTCACTCAGTGGTTTGTGTTCCACTCAGTAGTCTTGGGTGTCATTCAATGGTCTTAGGTGTCACTCAATGGTCTTAGGTGTCACTCAGTGGTCTTGGGTGTCATTCAGTAGTCTTGGTGTCACTCAGTGGTCTTGGGTGTCACCAGTGGTCTTAGGTGTCACTCAGTAGTCTTGGGTGTCATTCAATGGTCTTAGGTGTCATTCAATGGTCTTAGGTGTCACTCAATGGTCTTAGGTGTCACTCAGTGGTCTTGGGTGTCATTCAGTAGTCTTGGTGTCACTCAGTCATCGAACCCAAGATCTGCCAATCATAATATATTTATTTATTCTATCTTTCTCCAGCCACCACTCTACGCTTCCCTCCATCATTCCTCTAACTGCTCCAAATTCCGGATATAATGACCTAAGTATCGTTAAAAAAAATCCCCGTAATGGTGGGAGATAATTGAGTGATTAGAGGATGAAAGTCTCCCATGGGAATTGCTGTGGTAGGTTGTGTGTGTGTGGGTATGTGTGAGGTTGTGTGGGTGGGCGGTAGGCTGTGAGAGAGTGCTAGGCTATATACCTCACTCTGGTAAAAATATAGTCACTGTAAATATTTATTGCCCAAATGAACCTAAAACTCCCATAGCTGGAAATAAGTACGAGCTATTTTTCTTAACTCCGGTGCGGCTCTAACAGTTTTTATTGGCTCTATAAAAATGTGTAGTGTGTCGGAGTTATAACACGACATCCAGTTACTGTTGGTTTATCAGGGAGGTGTTTTGTTGATCGTTTTGTACTAAGTCTCCTGCTTCTGTCATGTTTCAAACCTCAAACTTTACCTTCACCTGACCTAACCTAACCTAACTTAACCTAACCTAACCTGACCTAAAGACCTTGCCCCACCCTTCACCTGGCTCTAAACACCTTGGTTCGTGACCCCATTAGCCCACACTACCACAAACTGAACCCTAAAGTTGCTCCCCTCACCCGGGTCCTTCCCTCTCCCTGCCACAGGTGTGTCCCCTACACCTGTCCAACACAGTGCAGGTGATTACAGGTGGTAGTGAGATGTGTTGGTATTTTCAATGTTTACTTGTAGCATATTACTTTGATAACATTGTATTTTTCTATTGTATTATGGTGTATTTGCTGTTATTTTGCAAGGTTTTTCAGTATAATGAAGAGTGACTGGAATTAAAAATGCACACACACACACACACACACACACACACACACACACACACCTCCTACCCCCACCACCCTCAACAAATGCTTCTTTCAGGCCCCGGCCCACCTACGTGCTTCTGCGGCCCTGAGATGATCCGTGAGGGTGAAAGTCAACCATTATACGAATCTCGAGTCTCCCGCTTCACCTTATACCTTCATCTCACCTGAGGAGTAATTTCCTTCTCTCGTAATTCAAGGTAAATGTTATACACACCTGAGATACCTGTTGTTGTCGGTTCAAAAATGTTGTTCCGGGTTCGTAAAGATTCGTAAAGTTGAGTCTATTCCCCATTATGTTGTTCGAGTCTGAGAGCTGTTTCGAAGCCTCATTTGTTGCCATGTTTGAGCTTCACTTCAATGAGGGTATCGTTTGTGCCTCGTAAATGTGTTATTATTATTATTATTATTATTATTACTATTATTATTATTATTATTATCATTATTATTATTACTATTACTTAGGCTTTGATTATTATTAGTATCATCAATATTGCTTTAAATGGGAGGGAGTACAATTAGAAGGGTAGTCATAATAGAGGAAGGAAAAGAGGGAGGAGGAGGGGAAGCAGTAACAGAAGTGTGTGTGTGTATAAGAAGCACACTCTAATACCCACATTCCCCAGTTATTCTCACACAGAGTTTCCATGTACCATTATCCTAACAGTTTCACTATTTACACTGAAGAAAGAAAGAAAGAAAGAAAGAAAGAAAGAGAAAGAAAGAAAGAAAAAAGAAAGAAAAAAAGAAAGACCAGTTTTATTAAGACCAAACCTTACTTAAAGAGGTCTGACAATCTCCACCTAATAACGATAAACAACGCAACCAGCCATTACATATAATAATCACATTACCCAAAGAAGGAAAAAAGGACAAAAAAAAAACAACGATTTAATTTTCCCTCGAGTTTCTTTCCCCTTGTTCCAATTATATGATTTTTTTTCCCCTCTGGCAGTTTGACGACATGGTAATGGTAGTTATGAGGGCGACAGTTCGAGTCCCGTAGGAGAGATTGTGGAGCCCAGGTGAACTTTGAGATTTAGAGTTTCAATAATTTTAACGAAAACATCACGCATTAGATACCTTGTTCTTCTTGTTCTTCACGTTGTTCTTGTTCTTGTTATCGTTGTTCTTGTTCTTGTTCTTCTTGTTCTTCCTCTTCTTCTTCTTCTTAGTTTTTGTTATTGTTGTTATTATCTTAGTCCTGCTTCTTGTTCTTGTTCTCGTTGTTGTTGTTGTTGTTGTTGTTCTTCTTCTTCTTGCTCTTCCTCTTCTT
The DNA here is from genome assembly GCF_018991925.1 of Homarus americanus. NCBI lineage: Eukaryota > Metazoa > Arthropoda > Malacostraca > Decapoda > Nephropidae > Homarus > Homarus americanus. The sequence continues at coordinate 204,276 of NW_024732554.1, forward strand.
CTTGTTCTTAGTTTTTGTTATTGTTGTTATTATTTTAGTCCTGCTTCTTGTTCTTGTTCTTGTTCTTCTTCCTCTTCTTCTTCTTCTTAGTTTTTGTTATTGTTGTTATTATCTTAGTCCTGCTTCTTGTTCTTGTTCTCGTTGTTGTTGTTGTTGTTGTTGTTCTTCTTCTTCTTGCTCTTCCTCTTCTTCTTGTTCTTAGTTTTTGTTATTGTTGTTATTATTTTAGTCCTGCTTCTTGTTCTTCACGTTGTTATTGCTGTTATCAATCTTTAATCTATTTTTTGTTCTCTATGTTCTTGTTGTCACTTTTCTCATTTATTTATGTTGTTGTTATTAGCATTATTATCCTATTTTCTCGTTATTGTTATTTTTATTAATCTTTCTCTACTTCTTCTTGTTCGTCTGTAAAGAAAAAGAAAATGGAAAAATAAATAAAATGTGGTGCAATATAACGTAAATATCACCCTCCTCCTCCTCCTCCTCTTCGTCTTCCTCTTCCTCCTCCTTCTCCTCTCCCTCCATCTCCTTCTTCTCCTCCTTCTCACCTTCCTCTTCCTACTCCTCCTACGCCTCTTCCTCTTACCCTCAAAACAGTCCCTCCTCTCTTGATCAAACTCCTCGCCTTACGAACATTGAATCACACAATCAGACTTAAGCAACACTACTTAACGAGACGACTGGACAAACACTGAGTAGACTACGAAACAAACCTTAAGAAATAATAACACATCATGAAACGAAACGAAGTGGAATCTAATCTGCAATAGTCTTAAAGCTTCTTTTTGTTAGGATCATATCAAGACATCTATAACCATTTAACTGCATTTCCCCTTGTAGGTATTTGTTATCCAGGTATTATTTCTCCAACAAATCTTCCTACGTCAGAATTTAATCTCCAGCGACATTTTATTTCTCCAGGAGATTTGAGATTTCTCTTCTGAAGAATATATAACTTATGTGGTTACGATTTCCCGGTCGGCATTTGAATTTCTAGCAATAATAATTTCTTCTCTCACATTTCTCTCATTATCAGGCGTCAATCTTGTGTAGGAGTCTAATTTTTGTCCGATAATTATGATTATTTCCTCACTTGAAATACTAAAATCGTGCCGTAAATTCCTCAACCAGTCGCCCCTCTGTCGGGAATAAGCCTCAAGCGAGACTCCCCTTTCACAAACGACTATTTTCCCGTCGGCAATAAATCTCCCGAGAGAGGAGTTTCTCTAGGCGCTGTTTCCTTATCAGAAATACCTACGTAAATACCTGAGCTTGAGCGGTAATTACCTGCTCCGGATGCTGAGTGTCTACCGTTATTTAATTAGCTCATTAGAGGTTAAGGGGGGCGTGATCCCTTAACCTCGGGGCCGCCCGCTGCTGCTTGGGAGCTCAGGTGATGATGGTGAACAGGTGTGCAGGTCACTGATTGGACGTTTACCTGGGTAATTTAAGGTGTTTTATAGATATGATTTTGTTATTATTTTTTGTTATTGCGGTAGTGTGATGATGGGAGGGGCGAAGGAAGGAAGGCAAGGAGGAAGGATGGAGAGGAAGGAAGGAAGGAAAAACGGAGGCAGATGGAGAGATTAGTAGGTGGATAGAGGAGAAAGCTACACACAGACACACGCGAGGTGACCGCCACCTGCCACTTTCATAATCGGAGTCACGGGGCGACAGATTAGGCAGATTGGCTTGGACACAAACAACTTTAATTAATTTCCCAGATTTTCACAGGTGCGTCCAAAGTCATTCCTCCTGCTACAAGCCCATGGTGGAGGAGGAGGAATGGTGAGAAGAGGATAGGAGAAAAATGATAGAAGGAGGATGATGGGAGGGTAGTGGTAGAAGAGGATGGTAGGAGGTAGATGGTAGATGATGGGAGGGGATGGTGTATGGTGGAAGGGTAATAGAAAAAGGAAAATATGGAAAAGGGTGAATGGGAGGTTATTGGAAGGGATTGTGGATTGGGGATTTGTAGTGGGATAGAGAGAGGGTGAGAGGAGTGAGGGAAGAGTGAGGGACAGGAGGAGTGAGGGAGGGAAGGAGTGAGGGAGGGAGAGAGTGTGGCAACGGGGTGATAAAGGGAGGGACAATGGGAAGGAAGAGTGAGAAAGGGAGGAAAATAGTGAGTGGAAGAGAAAAAAGTGAGAGGGAAAGAAGAGGTTTAGATATATTGGAGGAAGGAAACAAAAAGGAAAGAGAACAATGAAAGAGAAAAACAGGCAACAGAGAGAGAGAGAGAGAGAGAGAGAGAGAGAGAGAGAGAATAGCCAACACCAACAATGAAAATTAGATCACAGAATTATTCCTCAGTAACGCATAATGACTAATTAGCCCCATTTCTCTCACCGTCACCGCCCCTGTCTGCCCTCCCCTCCCTCTCTACCCCTACCCTCTCCCTCCCTACGACCTCCCTCACTCCCTACCCCCTACCCCCTCCCCCCTACCCAAGAGAAAAACAAAACAAAACAAGTAGAAAGGCCAAACCACAACATCAAATTACAGTTACCAAATTAGAGAGAAAGTCACGATGAAAAATTACAGTGCCACTCCTCCCTCACCCCCTCCCACTCCTGATGACGACCCCCCTCCCCCCCCCCCCCCCCCTCCCCTTCTGACGATCTCCCCTCCCCCCACACCCTCCTTATGACGAAGGCTCTCGATCTGAATTTCTCTAGGCTACGACAGGGCTAGAGGTCACACGGGTTGCAATTATTGTCATTATTTCCATCTGTGGGTCGCTAACTTGACTTCCACCTCCGTCTCAGCCTCTTCTTGGTAGGTTAGGAGGAAGAGAAGTTGGAAGAGGAAGGAAAGAAGAGGTGGGGGGGAGGAAAAAAGAGGAGAAAGAGGAGAAGAAAGAGAAGTGGTGGTAGGAGGTGGTAGATATATATTATAATATTTATGTTAAATTGCACACACAAACACACAAATACATACATACAAACACACAAAGACACACACACACACACAGTGATAAAGTGAAAGCGAAGATAACAATAAACATATAATTATATATAACACAGTTGGTATCGAACCAGGTTATTCATATTGTAACATGAGTGTGGTATCATCCCCACTCCAGTAACAGTGGTTCAGTAATTATTAACACCGACCTTCTCCACGTCCCTCACAGGCCGCTTGTTGCTGCCACGAAACACAAGACTCAGCCTCATGAACGGTAGTTTGTTATAAGAGAATTTACCTCAACACATGATGACTTCGCAACCCTGGAAATAGGTGGCGCTCAGGGCAAGAAGATAAGTGAAGGGGATGAAAAAACGACAGAAATCCGCAAGTAGAGTTTTAGGATTTTTGAGATAAAGAAAATAGTTTATTGAACATTATCTCACGTGACTTCTCTTGTTGTCGCCTAGTGTCTTATAACATGTACAGGTGCCTATGTTGAGGTCATTTAACTGTTGACTCTACCAGTGTGTACGTACATCAGCTACTTCATTTAGCAGCGAGTGGGTGGTTCTCAGTGGTGCCAGACACGTTCACACTTACACTTAGACACACACACACACACATACACACACACACATACACACATACACACACACACACACACACATACCTCACGCTTGACAATGAAAATAACACACATACCTCTACCAACGACGTGCAAACACAAATAAAATAATGCTGATTAAAAAAAGAGCATTTTCCCATGGCCAAGGCGACCAAACAACGACCCCTGTGGAAGATGTCCGTAAGACCTAGAACAGTTAGGAGCCCTCGTCGTGAAGTGACTACCGCCAAACATCTTGTAAGACTGTGTAAATTGACTCTCCATTGTTTGGAGTTCACTTTGATAGAGCCGGTGATGTGCTGCAATGACCAGGAGGGTATGACAGCCGTGGGTGGGCGGGTGTGTGGGTGGTGTGTTGGTGGGTGTTGTGTGGGCGGTGTGTGTGTGTGTGGGGGGGTACTGGGTTTTATGTGGGTGAGGAATCGGTAATGGATGATGTGTAGGTGATGGGTAGTGGGTGAATGGGTGGGTGAGGAGGTACAAGATATGGTAGAGATGAAGTACAGTATAATTTTGGTACTATCAGATGCGGTGGGGTTGGCAACACTGGTGGATACAATGGCGGCGTCAGGGTTGGCATCACTGGGGGGAAGGGATCATCTTGTCGTATAAAGTGGATGGTGGAGATAGATGGATAGTCAGTATCTTCCTCAGCCCAAAGAGACACACACACACCTCCTCCTAAATCGATATATGAATAACTGAACGTCCAATATTGTATACATTAAAGGTGAAAAAATATATTTGATGAAAAAAAAAAATTATAAGTCGGGAAGAATCTATAAAGGAACATGACATAAAATTGGAATTGAAGACACGAGGCGTAAACAAGAGCTCTTCTGGCAACGTGTTTCAATATGGCAACGTGCCCTTCTAATATGGCAACGTGTCCTTCTAATATGGCAACGTACCCTTCTAATATGGCAACGTGCCCTTCTAATATGGCAACGTGCCCTTCTAATATGGCAACGTACCCTTCTAATATGGCAACGTACCCTTCTAATATGGCAACGTGTCCTTCTAATATGGCAACGTGCCCTTCTAATATGGCAACGTGCCCTTCTAATATGGCAACGTGCCCTTCTAATATGGCAACGTGTCCTTCTAATATGGCAACGTGCCCTTCTAATATGGCAACGTGTCCCTTCTAATATGGCAATGCCCTTCTAATATGGCAACGTGTCCTTCTAATAGGCAACGTGCCCTTCTAATATGCAACGTGTCAACGTGCCCTTCTAATATGGCAACGTGTCCTTCTAATATGGCAACGTGCCCTTCTAATATGGCAACGTACCCTTCTAATATGGCAACGTGCCCTTCTAATATGGCAACGTGCCCTTCTAATATGGCAACGTGCCCTTCTAATATGGCAACGTGCCCTTTAATTATGGCAACTCCGTCCTTCCACCCTTCCTTCTCCTCCCCTGCCCGCCATTTTGTAAATTTTATCATGTCTGTCTGTCTGTCAATTATCCCATTTACTAGATTGTCATTATATATATATATATATATATATATATATATATATATATATATATATATATATATATATATATATATATATATGTGTCTGTGTGTGTCAACGTGTGTATCTACCTGTCTCTCTATCTCTCTGTTTGTGTCTCCGCTCGTGTCTCTCGCTGTAAACAGAACCATTTGCGTGAACTAGAGAGGTGTGTGTGGGGGGATTGAAGACGGTCGAGTACAGTACCGTCTCCACACCTCTCCTGATGGGCTCTTAGTACCTTATGATCCAACTCCACTGTGTGTTTTACCCACTAAAGTTTATTATAAATTGGTCAAGAGAATTTAGTTTCAGTAGTGTTGGGTAGTCCCCTCCGGCTTGACCTATCGCCTTAACCATTGACCTGTTTTGGTGTGTAAATGAGGTTAGTAAGTTGTGTAGCCAGCCAGGGAGGACCATTGTGGCGTCTTAGAAGGGCTTAAGGAGATGCCTGGTCCCCCTCCTTCCTCCCTCCTCCTCCAGGGCGCGAGTGTTGGTTGGTTGTCAGATTCTACACTATTAACGCTATAGGTCATCGGGTTGGTCTTCTCTCTTCTCTTCCACACACACACACACACACACACACACACACACACTGTTACGACCGTGTCGTATTTTTTCTATTTTTTATATATATAACATGCTCCCATGTTCCATATTATTCCTGTAATGATGTGTTAAATTTACTATTATATATTCTAGTCACCTTACCCTGTGCTGGTAAGGTTTTAACTGTCATTATTTGTTCAAGCCCATCTTATTTCTTTATTTTGTATTGTAACCAGCATTCTCTGTTCTCTAACGACCATCTGCATCGTTAAACGACCCACCGGCGGGTCGCGTGGCGGGAGCCGACCTTATATATAGGACCCACCAACTGACTTGAGTCAGTTCAGTCCTCTTGTCATACAGTACACATCCTTTGAGTGTCACTTGTTACTTAAACTTAATTTATTTGTGTTGTTCCTGTCGCCACCAATGTGGTATATCTATGTGAGTACCTATTTATGTCTCTGTTTGTGTCCATCAGTATTTGCTTAGTTGTATTCAAGTAATTCAGTGTTGTTTCACGTTAGTTAATTTCAGTGATAGTTTTTATATGTTTATGCAGTGTTAACGTAATCCAATGCTTTATTTTTATTCTTTTGATGTTTCGATGTTTTGTATCACTTGTCTTAAAAGTTTCGATGGTGAATCAATTTGTTGTGACAGCCTACGAGGCTCTTTATTGTGTTAATATTTAATCAATTAAATTCTTAAAGGTTTACTTTATTTATTTTTATTCTCTTTTAATTTACTTCACTTTTTGTTTGGTTACGCCTAGAACCTGGATATTTAAGTAAATTAAGAGACGGCGTAACAGTTTTGGCGACCTTGCCAGGATTCACTAACGACATTTTGACACTTGTGATTTTTTTTCTAAGCATGCTGATGGATTTGTTTTGAGGCATGGTAGGACTAACAATGGTAATTTTGTGCGTAATAATTTTGTACATGACAAGAGGAGATGGACTCGTTCGCCACCTAATGGGGCGTCCTAATTTTTAATTTAATTGTAGTTTCTGTGGAAAGCCGGGTCATAAGGCGTATTTTTGTTGGACAAGGCCCCAGCCAAATAAGGTGAAGCACGAGAGGTTGCAGTTTCGGTTCTCGCCTCACGAGACTTTGATCTTTTCCAGGAGAGTTTTGGGAAGGACCCAGACGTTGGTACCTTTCGTCCCTTTTTGTCACAAGGCACGGTAGAAGTTGACGGGTGTCGAAACACCAGTCACTATCTTGAGACTCGGGTTGTCACCAAACTCTCATCAAAGAGGGTGTTGTTGCGGCGAGGAAGACTGACAAAACGTCGTTTTGGGCGCCCTTTGGGGTAAAGGTGCAGCTCCTTTGGTTTTTCAGGGATAGCTAAACGTAGCCGGTGAGCACGAGCTGCCTGTGTTTGTACGTGTCAAGTCTCCTTGTTGCTAAAGAGTGGACCTCATACTCGGTAACGATTTGCTGCAACAGCTTGAAGATGATATGCCTGGTGTTTTTCCTTGTGTGCTGTGACTCGTTTTTTGTTAATGACTAATGATCATAATGTAACTCCTGATGTAGATAATTCACTGTCCTTAGAAGGACGTTTTGCTAACCCAATTGCTTCCCAAGACATTTTTTCCGCAGTTAATGCTGTGACCGGGAGAGTTGCTTTAATAGCTGCGCAAGAGCAAACAGTTTCTTTACGGCTCTTGTTTGACCTGGTGTCCGATCCTGCCAATGATTCAGGCCCTACCACGAGATATTTAAGTCAAGACTGTGTTTTGTGCTGCCGATGGCTCCCACCGACCATGTCAGAGGAAGACGCGGACTGGGCGTCTATCACTCAAATAGTCCTCCCACACTTACAGACAACATGCTCTGGCCCATGACGGTCGCTTTTCTGGACATCAAGGTGTCCGAAAGACGTTCAACAGGCTGGCCAGAAAGTTCAATTGGCCAGGTATGAGGAGAGATGTCACTAAATATTGTAAGTATTGTCATTTTTGTCAAAAGGTAGGCAAAGCCAATCGGGCTATTCCACCTTTTCCACTTGTAAGAGTACCTCACGTACCTGAGCCCTTTACAACAGTACAGTGTGTTATTGTAGGCCCTCTGCCTAAAACTTCTAGAGGGTTTGAATATTTATTTACAGTCCTTAATACCTCCACTCGGTACTTGTATGCTGTACCTCTTAGGAAAGTTACTGCTAAGGCCCTTGTTAAATGTTTGTTTGACCTGTTTAGTCACTTCGGTTTGCCGTACCATGTTCAAACGGACGGTGCTTCATATTTTGTAGGAAAAGTTTTCAAGGAAGCCCTAACAGAGTTGGGAATAGTTCATTGTTAGGGAGTAGTGAAGAGAGCATTAATGTATTAAGTTTAGTAGATGTTAGAGTAGCTTCTAAGATGTTGGAGCCTTGCCGCAGACCGCTTAAGCAGTCGCAGACCAAGACATGGTACGACAAGCGGGCCAGACAGTTCCAGATAGATAAAGTTCTCATTCTCTTGCTGAGACATGGACAGCCACTCCATGCGAAGTTCAGTGGGCCATATAGAGTGGTGAAGAAGGTAAGCCCCCACGAATTATATTATCTCTACCCCTGACAGGCGCCGACTACAGCGCTTATGTCGCGTCAACACCATCAAGCTGTACCACACACGCCCAGCACTCCCATTTGTTGCTGATGATCCAGTTCCCGTGTGTGCCGTTGACCCTTTCTTGGTAGACGGTGAGAAAGAAGAGGAAAAAGAAGGGGCAAGTCCACTCGCCCTGTCATCAGTCAGGGTTTGGCAGTCCAACTCCGTGGAGTTGCAGGAGAAGCTACAGCGTCTACCGGGACACCAGAGGGCTGACGTGCTGACCGCCATCCAACAACATCCTCTTGTCTTCCGAGACAGGCCTGGCTGTACCACTGCCGTGGTGCATGATGTTGTTGGTTCTGCTAAGCCTATCAAGCGGGCTCCCTACCAGCGAGTGGTGCTCACCAGTCACTCTAGTACCAAAGAAGGACGGCACTCTTCGATTCTGCATTGACTTCCGCACGGTCAACGCCGTCACCAGCAAGGACAGCTTCCCTCTACCAAGAATCGACAACTGCATCGAAGCAATCGGGAACGCCAAGTTCCTCTAAGATTGATTGCCTTCGAGGGTTTTGGCAAGTACTTGACCCGTTGTGTTAAAGACATATCCAGTTTTGTGGCATTAGGTAAGAACTATAAATTTAATGTTATGCCTTTTGGGCTTTGCAATGCCCCTGCTACCTTACAAAGGCTGAGGTTACGGCCAATTGGCTTGGTTGTGTAGTATATTTAGATGTAATTTTTTTTCTGACACTTGGTCAGACCATTTACAGTATGTCAGCTAGACTCTCTCTTCACTGAGTTAGGAGATGTAGGACTTGTTTGTTATAAACTTTGCCAAGTCAGAATTTGTTTGTGCTCAACTTTTGTATCTGAGACATGTAATTGGGTTGGAAACTTGCTCCTCCCACAGCAAGGTGTGACACTATTTCTCAGATGCCTGTTCCATGTAACAAACGACAAGTCCGCAGATTTTTGGGTTGTGTGGGTTATTACCAGAGATATATTTGTATTTTTGCCGAGTTGGCACTACCCCTTACTGATTTGTTGAAGAAGGATAATATTTTTTGTTGGACTTCAAGGTGTCGGAACACTTGTCATATCAAAATTTGTGCAAGCAAAATTTTATTTTATGGGGGGAAGTGTTACGACCGTGTCGTATTTTTTCTATTTTTTTATATATAACATGCTCCCATGTTCCATATTATTCCTGTAATGATGTGTTAAATTTACTATTATATATTCTAGTCACCTTACCCTGTGCTGTTAAGGTTTTAACTGTCATTATTTGTTCAAGCCCATCTTATTTCTTCATTTTGTATTGTAACCAGCATTCTTTGTTCTCTAACGACCATCTGCATCGTTAAACGACCCACCGGCGGGTCGCGTGGCGGGAGCCGACCTTATATATAGGACCCACCAACTGACTTGAGTCAGTTCAGTCCTCTTGTCATACAGTACACATCCTTTGAGTGTCACTTGTTACTTAAACTTAATTTATTTGTGTTGTTCCTGTCGCCACCAATGTGGTATATCTATGTGAGTACCTATTTATGTCTCTGTGTCCATCAGTATTTGCCTAGTTGTATTCAAGTAATTCAGTGTTGTTTCACGTTAGTTAATTTCAGTGATAGTTTTTACATGTTTATGCAGTGTTAACGTAATCCAATGCTTTATTTTTATTCTTTTGATGTTTCGATGTTTTGTATCACTTGTGTCTTAAAAGTTTCGATGGTGAATCAATTTGTTGTGACAGCCTACGAGGCTCTTTATTGTGTTAATATTTAATCAATTAAATTATTAAAGGTTTACTTTATTTATTTTTATTCCCTTTTAATTTACTTCACTTTTTGTTTGGTTACGCCTAGAACCTGGATATTTAAGTAAATTAAGAGACGGCGTAACAACACAAACACACACACACACACACACACACACTCTCTCTCCTTAATAAACAAACACCCTCCAACACCTCATAATATTCCCTCCTAAATATCTTTAGCCAGGGGTAAAGGAACACCATTGGTGAATATTTCCGGCCGTCTGTTCTCTCTTTGTTATAACATCTCAACTGCCTAACACCTTCTGGATAAAAAACAATTTGAAACCAACTTGTTTTCAATGTTCCCGTTTATTAAGGGACATTCCTGGAAAGTTTCATAACAATCCGTCCCTCCGTTTCTGTGTTCCTCCCCTCCACTTTATCCAGACACAGACAAACACAAAGAAAGGGTGAAATTGATGCCACACGCGTCCAGTAGGCGGAGGTTAATTAGACCACTGGTTACGATTTTCAAAAAATTTCAATGAATGAAATCTTTTTTTTAATGAAAAATGTGCATATAGAACAAAAAAGTTAATTAATTTTGTTCTGTATATATATATATATATATATATATAATATATATATAGAACAAAATTTATATATATATATATGTGTGTGTGTGTGTGTTTTACATATCTAACACTGTTCACATTTTCAGTTTCTAAAATAAAAAAAAAAACATGAAAATAGTTTATTTTTTACCAGAGATAAAAAAGTAGGTTTAGCATAAATTAGAAAAGTGTTAAGAAGAGAATCCCAGACTTCGTCCAAGTTTTATCTTCAAGAATACCAATGAAATTATATTCTCATTTAGATAGTTTCTGGCCAAAGTTGTCACCGAGGTTTATGCTGAACACTTTCTGAGTCTGTAGGAATGTTTATATCTCTTGTGTGTGTGATAATCTACGGTCTTTGCTCTCCTCCGATTGTTTGTTTCTGTGGCCAAGCAAAAGAGAGAGAGAGAGAGAGAAATTAATAACATATTTCATAAAACTCCAATATTCAATTAGTACGATCTTTCTATCTGAAACCTTAAAAAAAATCTAATTTTGTTCGTATATATTAATATTTTCTTTTGTGTGCTCTATCATGTTATTTTATTTTCATGTTCCCTTTCTTCGACATTTTCTCTTCCTTTACCATAATTTTCTTGTTCTTTCATCTGCCGACTTCACCCAGCGCGAAACGTCTTTCCCCTTCCCTGCTGCTCGACACACTGCCACATTGTTGATAAATCAGCCCCCTTTAAGGCCACACAAGGCACCAATAATAATCCTCAATTCTCGATCTCTCGCCTCATTGGCTACTGATCCCCTCTCACCTCCCTCACTTTTCCCCTCTCTTAAGCAATTTTCCCCTCACAGAAATGTCGTTTTCGGTGCTTTCGCTTCCTCGCTCCCCTCTCTGTCTCTCTCTCTCACTCTTTTACTCTCTCACTCTTTCTTTCTTAACTAGAATGCAGAGGAAGGTTAAGCCCCGCTCTTAGACAGGATATCATAAGGTAGGTCTCCGTCTTAACAAGAATACAAGTTAATGGAGAGTTCAGGTAAACTACTTCAGGTGTGATAACGTCAATCGCGATGGTAATTAGGACACCATGTTGCAGGTAGGACGAGGTGCCTTACACGACAACGATGCTTCACTCATTATTATCACCTGTTTTATCTGTTATTTAATATTTCAGGGTTTTTTCATTTCTCTTCTCTTATGCTTCTCTCAGTCTCGGTTTCCGTCTCTTAATTTTGGTGTTTTCTTTGCATTTTATGAGTGATTTTTATTTAGTGAAAGTTTTTTTTTTAAATTTGTTTTTTTTATTTTATTACAAATTGAGGGAAATTTTTATTTAATCTTATACAAAAATCCTTAATAATCAAATCAAAACTTAAATAAATATAATTGCTAGTGTGATGTAGATTAAATTACCTATAATTGATAACATTGGGTTCAATTTAGTATAATTTAACGATATTTAATCAATAAACTTAAGAGGATTTTAATTTAATTCAACATAACCAAAGTTAACTTAAGTCAGTCCATCGGTACCTATGGAGGAGACAGACAGACAGACGGAAGCAACAGGTGTATTTAAGTATACCTGGAGTACATGTTCACTATCTCACACTGAGGTATGACTTCTTACTGTAAAACACCTTAAAAATATATATATAGACCCCAAAAAAAACCCTCAAGATCCTGCCCCTCCCCCTTCAGTTCACCATGATAGTACACGTGTATATGACCCCTTGATCTGCCCATTGTTTCTCTTGTCTCTTGAAGGCATCACTACGACCTGCCCCCCCACCCCCCCTCTCTCCACCTCCCTCCTTCCCCTTCCCGTTGTCTTTCTCGGGTAATAGTTAAGATCATTGTGGCTTTAAGTCAATATATCCGGATTCTCATTTGTGTGCGTGACAGTAATGACCTCATGGGTAAGTGGGACAGTATCATAGTTTGTTTGTTTGTTTTATGCTTGTTTATGCTTGTTTATGTTGTTTATGTTTTATGCTTGTTTATGTTTGTTTATATATGGCAGGTTAAGAGAGGTTGTGGGAAGTAATGTGTCCACTAAAATTACTTGTAGACAGAAACAAATACAAGTTAATATATTGTGTTATTTTATTCCTACTAAGTGATTCCATTTGGGTGATTTAGGTAATTGGGTATGACTAATTCGAGAGTAATTTAATGAATGATTGGGATATGTTGTGATTTCACGCGTGCGTACACACACACACACACACACACACACACACACACACATACACACACACACACACACACACTAACATTTTTTTTTTCTCTCTCTCTCTCTTTCCTCTGTTCCTCCCCTGCACCATCTGCTTTATCTTACTAATGAAAATTAAATAGAAAAACTTTATTTAATATATTCAGGAAACACCCAGCAGCAGCCTTAGGTCCTCCCTGGCCAAGTCCACCAGTTTTATATGACAAACCCACGTGTCGTTATTAAACAAACCCACGTGTCGTTATTAAAAAAACAAAAATTCTAATAGCTTTTTTGTGCCTTTAATATACAAAATATCTTCAATTTTATATATACCTGTAGTCATAACTTTATTCCTGAAAATGGACGATTGTAATTGAAAAAAAAAATTATTTGTTTTTTACCGATATTGCGCAGGAGTTAAAATCAACCCCATTTTATTCAATTAATTCTATTATCTTTTGTGTTAAACTTGTATGGTATATTTAGATGTGTAATAAAGGTGTTTAAAAAAGAGCTATAACAGCCAAATAACTGGTCA